>NC_043973.1:44422293-44728543 GCF_902148855.1 Sphaeramia orbicularis
ATTATTTGTCCAAACTGGATGGGATTCATAGGACCAGACAATTTTATTTGGAATACAGTTGTGTGGGTGACCGCAGCAGGAGCAGACAACCGTCCAGAGTAAGTGAAAACACTTCAGTAGGCTTAGCTTTGGCTTTTCAGGACTAAATACTTTTAATGCTGTCGTACTTCGGTCCTCCACATCCAAATTATTTAGCTCAAAAGAAGTTTTGGAACGCTGTACAACAGTAGAAAAGGGCGATGGAGAAGTTGTGTTTATTCTCTCCTTAAATTCTTCCACCAGAACACAGTTGTGTTGTGTGTATATGATTAGTTCTTGAACTGAATCCTCTCCCTCTCATGCTAACATCTATCTGTGTGTTTGGTCACTGATGTGAGGGCTTTTGTTCGCACACTTTCAAACATATCACACAGTTGTAGCCTATTTGGAGAAAACAATGGTTTACTTAATACTTACTGCTGTGTCGTTGGCGTTTTTCCTCTTCTTCTTTCGTTTTTTGTCTTTTTGCAAACCCTGAAGGGTAGGTGCTCTTCATCAAAATGGCCGCCGCCGTGCTCAGTGTGGACAGACCGTTAGTTCCACTGACAGCAAGTGGGGGGTGTGATGGGGGGTGCGCGAGGGCGGAGGTCACTTCTACATGACCCTCATAGCGTTTGTCATTGCATAGGGGGAATCCCTCTAGCCTGGGGGGCCCCAGTCACAAAACAGTACAGGAGAGGGTTAGCGCTGCCTCACTGTGGTGGTTTGTTTACAATGGTTTTTAATAAGTTGTACAGGTAAATGACCATGCCGCCACTGGGGGCCCTCTTCAGCGAGGGGGCCCTAGGCAGCTGCCTACCTTGCCTACGTCATCCCGACGGCTCTGTCTGTACGTTATAATGTACATGTGGAAATGATAAACTGAGGCAGAATATTGTTAAAATTACACTTATTTTTTCAGTTTGTTCATGTTATTCACATCTTTTCAAAGGATAGTTTGCAGATGTAAACCTTTTCATACTGTAAATGTACTTTTTTTTTCGCTCTAAAACATAGAGAAAAGTTTGGAGTTGACATTATTTCTATATTATTATGTAATTATTTTACTGCAGATCAAGTTTGACACCCCTGATTTATATGATTTGTGAATTCAGTATGGGAAAATACATGATTTTCACTAAAAAAAATGCGAAATACAAAGAATAATATTATAATAAATGATGATAAATCGCTTAGGAGAGGTTAAATAGAGAGGAAAAATTCATTTGGGAACTGACATAAAAGTAGCGCTGGGTCTTTAAGGGTTAAATAATACAGAGGTCAAAGGCCTTTGTACAGTAGACGATCTGTTTGTGATTCAAAGCCAAGACATGAATGGATGCTTCTATTTGAGGAGTTATTCTTTCCTGTCATCTACATTAATTCAGCCGCTTTGAGCTTTATGTGTGTGTGTGTGTGTGTGTGTGTGTGTGTGTGAACCCCTCTCTGCTCAGTCTTAATTATATGAAAGCTTCAAGTGAACACATCACGTCCAGCTCTTCTGTTAAACTCAAGTGTGTTCTGATGGTGAAACAACGAAGGATCTGCAGCTTCTGTTTGGACACGTTTCATCTCAACCCTGTGTCCGGAACGTTCAATCAACGATGGATATTTTAGTCGACATAAGTGAACAAAATAAGCCAAAAAAATAACTTGAATGTATGTAAATTAAAAAAGTATAAAATGTGCAAAAACATGAACAAAAATGAACAATTCAACAAACTAAGTTATATAAGCAAAATAAGCTATAAACTGAGCAAAATTTTAAAAAAAAAGAAAGAAAGAAAATAGACAAGAAAAATGAATAAAATCAAACAGAAAAATGTACAAAATAATAAACATGGAGAAAATAAGAAACAACATGAATAAAAATGAATATTTCAACAAAATAATGAGTAATATGAGCAAAATAAGACACAAACTGAACAAAATTGGAAAAAAAGAGGAAAATAAAACAAACAAACAAGGAAATAGGTCACACAATGAACCAAAAAAAAAAGAAATTTACAAAATAATAATTATCATGGAAAAAATAAGTAAAAACATTAACAAAAATGAACAATTCAACAAAATAAGTTATATAAGCAAAATAAGCTATAAACTGAGCAAAATTAAAAAAAAAAAGAAAAAAAAAGAAAGAAAATAGACAAGAAAAATGAATAAAAACAAACATAAAAATGTACAAAATAAAAAATAACATGGAGAAAATAAGAAACAACATGAATAAAAATGAATATTTCAACAAAATAATGAGTAATAAGAGCAAAATAAGCCACAAACTAAACAAAATTGGAAAAAAATAAAATAAAAAAAAGCAAACAAACAAGGAAATAGGTAAGAAAATGAACAAAAATAAATATAAAAATTTACAAAATAACAAATAACATGGAAAAAATAAGTAAAAAATATGAACATTCAACAAAATAAGTTACATAAGCAAAATAAGCTATAAACTGAGCAAAATTTAAAAAAGGAAGAAAGAAAATAGACAAGAAAAATGAATAAAAACAAATATAAAAAATGTACAAAATAATAAATAACATGGAGAAAAGAAGAAACAACATGAATAAAAATGAATATTTCAACAAAATAATGAGTAATATAAAAAAAAAAGCCACAACTGAACAAAATTGGAAAAACAAACAAACAAGAATAAAACAAATCAACAAGGAAATAGGTCACACAATGAACCAAAAAAAAAAAAAAAAGGAAACTTACAAAATAATAAATAACATGGAAAAAATAAGCAAAAACATGAACAAAATAAGTTATATAAGCAAAATAAGCTATAAACTGAGCACAATAAAAAAAGAAAGAAAGAAAATAGACAAGAAAAATGAATAAAAACAAATATAAAAATGTACAAAATAATAAATAACATGGAGAAAATAAGAAACAACATGAATAAAAATGAATAGTTCAACAAAATAATGAGTAATATGAGCAAAATAAGCCACAAACTGAACAAAATTGGGGAAAAAAACCCCAAAAAATAAACAAACAAGGAAATAGGTACGACAATGAACAAAAAAAAGGAAATTTACAAAATAATAAATAACATGGAAAAAAATAAACAAAAACATGAACAAAAATGAAATAATTCAACAAAATAATAAGTAATATGATCAAAAAAAGCCATAAACTGAACTAAAATGAAAAAAAAAAAACAACAATAAATAAAGGTAAGAAAATGACCAAAATTAAATATAAAAATTTACAAAATAATAAATAACATGGAGAAAATAAGCAAAAACATGAACGAAAATGAGTATTTCAACAAAATAATAATATGAGTAAAATAAGCCACAAACTTAGCAAAATTAAAAAAAAGAAAGAAAGAAACCGACAAGAAAATGAAGAAAAATAAATGTGAAAATTTACACAATAATAAATAACATGGAGAAAATAAGCAAAAACATGAACAAAAAGGAATATTTCAACAAAATAAGTAATATGATCAAAATAAATCACAAACTGAACTAAATTCAAAGAAAAACAACAGCAAAAAAAGCAACAAAATTGACAAAAAATAAATTCAAAAATTTACAAAATAATAAATAACATGGAGAAAATAAACAAAAACATGAACAAAAATGAATGTTTCAACAAAATAATAATAAGAGCAAAATAAGCCACAAACTGAGCAAAACTGAAAAAAGGACAGAAAATAGACAAGAAAATTAATAAAAAATAAATATCAAAATTTACAAAATAATAAATAACATGGAGAAAATAAGCAACAACATGAACAAAAATGAATAATTCAACAAAATAATAAGGAATATGAACAAAATAAGCCACAAACTGAACAAAACTGAAAAAAAAAAAAAAAAGACAAAATAGGCAAGAAAATGAACACAAATAAATACAAAAATTTACAAAATAATAAATAACATGGAGAAAATAAACAACACAATGAACAAAAATTCAGGAAAAATAAATAAATACGTCCCCCCCAAAAAAACAAAACGAACAAAAGTAAAACCTATAGACTTTAATAATAATAAATTAAATCACCTTCAGCTGCCGGAAAATAAAATGTCAATGTCCTGATAGTCTCTGGAGTAAATGTCTAATAATAATAACTTTGAAAAAAATGAAGCTTTTATTCACAGCCTTAAAGACATTCTGAGCTGATTAAAGTTTTTACATTTAGTCTTTTTAGTCTCATTAACCCTCCAGTATCACGTCCAGCAAGGCCCTTACTAAGCACCAAGTGTACGTTTTTCGCACACTTGTGGAATAATGTCAAAAAAAAAAAAAAATTCATAGTTTGTTTTTAATTCTTTTAGACTTTTATCTATTTCATCAACTTGAGCCGTAAATAAAAATACCAAATACTCAATAATTATCACATTTTTTTAACCCTTTAAATGCTGTGTTTGTAATGTAAACAAACCATTTTTTGGATGCAAAAAACACAAAAAATTATTTTTTTCAATATACTCCATAAAAAGTGGATCACATATTATTAGATTTTTCATCCTGGCATATGTCAATGATTAACTCCAACATAGGTTAATTTGCATTATTATTTTTGGCGCTAGGCCAAATGTTCAAAAATACTAGCATCTGTCAAGTGTGCGTAAAATGCACACATATAAATCAAACTATTAAATATTATATATTGATTTATTTTTCTGCTCTAATTTGATTTTATTTTTGTAAATTAAGGTCAGCCCTAATCATACATATCAAATGGAAGAAATAGTGTGGTTTAGGCACACTTGGCAGACAGATGCTAGTCTGGTAATTTTCTTTTGTTTACAATGTGCACATTTGACTTGGTGTCCAGAATTTTAAAGATCATGCAAAAATGAACAACTTTTGAATTCTAACCTTATTTAAATTGGGAAAAATAATATGAAGTTTTTTAACACAAAGTGCAAAATGTGCGAAAAAAGCACACCCGGATACCGGAGGGTTAAGAAAATGAACAGCCATAAAATAAAGGATTTGGACATGTTTAGTTGTTTCTTACACTGGTCAACAACAAATTTATTGTTTAAGTTTTTGGAGCTGATTTAGGATAATTTTGCTGTGCTGAATCCAAAAATCACATTAATTTTGCTCAATCAGGTCAACTTTCTGAACTATGCTACATATTGGCTTTTTTAACATTTTTGCTTAGATTTATGGGCATTTTCACATCATATGATACAAAATTCTTTCCTATTTCTTGCAATAAACGAGTTCTGAAGATTTGACTTTTGCCAATTTATGATTAATGTTTTTTTTTAATATTACAGGTGAATGAAATGGCTTTGACTAGAAGATCTTGCAAAAATAAGCCTGACGTATTCTGCTACATCTGCAGTGAATACACCATTGTACCTAACAGGAATCAAGTCACAAGTTTCATAAAGTGTCCTTACCAATCTTATTTTGGTATTAATTATTATATTTTGTGAGAAGATCAAATTTTTCCAAATCAAATTAGCAAAAAAACCTGACCTGATTGAAAAAAAACAGATGTCATTTTTGGATTTAGCGGTGCAAAATGGTCCTAATTCAGTTGAAAAAACCTAGACAACTTGCAAAAAACATTTTTTTGTAACCCAGTGTTATGGATGTGAGGAGATCATGTAGAATAAAACTAGTTCAGTTCTCCATCACATGCCTGAAGAACATTCAGAGGTGGATAGAGATGAAAAAATAAAGAAAGAAAAATCTATAGAAAATACATATTTTACTCATAAATGGTCTTCATAAACATCTCCAAGGCTACACTGTGTTGAACATGTTGTAGCCGACACTAGGAATGAATGAAAACGAGATAAAAATATGAGAGATTTCGCCGATTTTTTTATCTTTTTCTTGTGTAAAATAAAATAAAATCAGTCCATATGTGCACAGACACATTCTATAAACTCTTTCAGAAAAGCTATGTTTGCTTATAGATACATAAAAGCAGCAGATTTCTAAACCCCACCCCCCACCCTCTAAATATGGTCACATGATGTTATGGTTTTTACAACAACAACAACAACCGGATTTGTGTGAATCTGCTTATGTGTGGCTCTGAGCCGTTTCATACACAAACACTATCGAGGATTAACTGATCGCTTTTGCTCAGTTCCTCGTGTTAAGCACTTCCGTTACGATTACAGTAATAATGAGGATGATTTCATTTTAATTCCGTGATGTAAAAGGTGGTTTGTTTTGTCGCTTCCCATCAGCAGAACCCGTTTTTTCTGAAGGAGGCTCCTGATTGGACGGTCGGTGTTTCCCTGACACCTCATTGGACGGTTCGGTTGTCCGTCTTGAGTTGAATATGTTTCATTTTTAAACCATTCAAGCTGTAAAAATATCTTCAGGGCAGGACGGAGGGACTGAAAAAACGTCTGTAATGGAATTAAAAGTGACCTCATGCTTCTAAAAGTAACACTTTAATCTACAGAGACTTTCATAGAATTTCCAATGATTTCATGGCCACGTTTTCATTCGTGTCATGGACTGTCTGTGAATGTTGTTTTTCTAACAGGACGTATGCATTTTCTTGATTTAGTTGCGACCATTTAAGACTTAAAATGGGTCAAATCAAACACATATTAACATCATGATATGTGAATTTATTTTCCTAATTAAGATAAAGACAAGTGTTCAAGTGGACAAAAGTATGTGGGTCTGGGATACAAAACAACCAAGAAATGTGACAATATATACTCAGAATATGTGTCCGTATAGTTTATAAACATCAATCAAATCATAGTCATGGATAAAAAAAAAAAAAAGAAAGACAGAAATTTAGTAAAAACCATCTCTGAGGCATTTTGAAAACACATTTTGGAATCAATTTAAACCAAACTAACCAATGCAATGATATTTATCACAATATAAAAAAAACCAAAACTATATTATCGCATTTATCATTATTGTTTTGTTAGAAAAGAAACACCTGAATTCAGCGTGTCCCAATACTATAGTACTATAGTGTATAGTATACTATAGTGTCTATATAGTTTATAAACAATAGTTCCTTATTGGGGTAGAATGTTCTGAATCATAGTCATGGATTTTAAAAGAAAAAAAAAAAAGAAAAATCAATGTTGAGAGAAATGAAGTAAAAACCATCTCTGAGGTATTTTGGAAATAAAGAGAATTATTTAAACCAAACTAACTTTTAATGTTCTACCTAGAAAATTCTAAAGGAATTTTAAGGTTAGGGTTAGGTTTAGGGTTAGGTTAGGTTTAGGTTTAGGGTTGGGGTTAAGGTTAAGTTTAGGGTTAGGGTTAGGGTTAGGTTTAGGGTTAGGTTAGGGTTAAGGTTAGGGTTAATTTTAGGTTTAGGGTTAGTTTAGGTTTAGGGTTAGGTTAGGGTTGGGGTTAGGTCTAGGGTTAGGGTTAGGGGTGGGGCTAGGGTTAGGTCTAGGGTTAGGGTTGGGGTTAGGTTAGGGTTAGGTTAGGGTTGGGGTTAGGGTTAGGTTAGGGTTAAGGTTAGGTTTAGGGTTAGTTTAGGTTTAGGTTTAGGGTTAGGGTTAGGTTTAGGGTTAGGTTAGGGTTAGGGCTAGGGTTAGGTTTGGGGCTAGGGTTAGGTCTAGGGTTGGGGTTAGGTTTAGGTTAGGGTTAGGGTTAGGTTTAGGGTTAGGTTAGGTTTAGGGTTGGGGTTAAGGTTAGGGTTAGGTTTAGGGTTAAGGTTAGGGTTAGGTTTAGGGTTAGGTTAGGGTTGGGGTTAGGTCTAGGGTTAGGTTAGGGTTGGGGTTAGGTTTAGGGTTAGGTTAGGGTTGGGGTTAGGGTTAGGTTTGGGGTTAGGGTTAGGTTTAGGGTTAGGTTTAGGGTTAGGTTAGGTTTAGGGTTGGGGTTGGGGTTAGGTTTAGGGTTAGGTTAGGTTAGGTTTAGGGTTGGGTTTGGGGTTAGGGTTTGGTTAGGTTAGTTTAGGGTTAGGTTAGGTTTAGGGTTGGGGTTAGGGTTTGGTTAGGTTAGGTTTAGGGTTAGGGTTGGGGTTAGGTTAGGGTTAGGTTAGGTTTAGGGTTAGGTTTAGGGTTAGGTTAGGTTTAGAGTTTGGGTTGGGGTTAGGGCTATGGTTAGGTTTAGGTTTAGGGTTAGGTTACGTTAAGGTTTAGGGTTAGGTTTAGGGTTAGGTTAGGGTTGGGGTTAGGTCTAGGGTTAGGTTAGGGTTGGGGTTAGGTTTAGGGTTAGGTTAGGGTTGGGGTTAGGGTTAGGTTTGGGGTTAGGGTTAGGTTTAGGGTTAGGTTTAGGGTTAGGTTAGGTTTAGGGTTGGGGTTGGGGTTAGGTTTAGGGTTAGGTTAGGTTAGGTTTAGGGTTGGGTTTGGGGTTAGGGTTTGGTTAGGTTAGTTTAGGGTTAGGTTTAGGGTTAGGTTAGGTTTAGGGTTGGGGTTAGGGTTTGGTTAGGTTAGGTTTAGGGTTAGGGTTGGGGTTAGGTTAGGGTTAGGTTAGGTTTAGGGTTAGGTTTAGGGTTAGGTTAGGTTTAGAGTTTGGGTTGGGGTTAGGGCTATGGTTAGGTTTAGGGTTAGGTTACGTTAAGGTTTAGGGTTAGGTTTAGGGTTAGGTTTAGGGCTAGGGTTAGGGTTAGGATTAGGTTTAGATTAGGTTAGGGTTAGGGTTGGGGTTGGGGTTAGGTTTAGGTTAGGTTTAGGGTTAGGTTAGGGTTAGGTTTGGGTTGGGTTTAGGGTTAGGGTTAGCGTAAACTGACACGCTATCAAATGGCATTGAATAACATGTGAAACGATGAAAATGCGTACATATAGCACGCCAAATACCACAAGAACTGGCGTGACATTCAAAGAGATTACATGAGTTCAGTCTGTACTGTGGCTGTTTGGTCTAAAAACATTGCTAAGCTAACAGAGCTAAGCTAACAGAGTTAAGCTACCAGAGCTAAGCTACCAGAGCTATACTATCAGCTGATGGAACACATGAAGACTATAAGACACAGTGTTATTTTTGTCAAAATACACATCTATGAGTTTTAGTTTGAAGAAGAAAACTTGATGATCCTATAATTTGGGTTGTCCTGTGTGTGTTCTGGTACCAGACTGACCCCTGCAGGTGAGAGTTTGGAACATCAGTACTACACAGAACCACTTCAATACCTGAATGTTATTATTTTTAGGTGGGTAAACTGGAGTGTATAGTTTTGCTGGGCAGGAGTTATTTACCGTTTACACAAAAACACCCTTTTTACATCCTTTAGTCGTTATTATATGAAATTTTAGTCCGTATTTCTCTATCATTATTCCCTTTGGTTCACTTCACCTGACTCTGGGATGCTTTAGTAAAACATTATTCAAGTGTTTCTATCATTCGTTAATGTAGACATACATGCTTATTTATAAAGACCTTCATTACGGAGCTCCTCCTCGGGGACTTCAGTCTGGATGATAAACGTGTTCGCACCTTCAGGCAGGACGCCGTCTCACTCCCGTCCCAGATAAAACCCAGTCACTGTCACGTCTTTGGCCCAGTTTCTACACCAGGCCTCAGACGAATCTGCCGAAGAGCAACGACTGCCACCGATAAACCACCAATGCACACAAAAAATAAGATCCATGGCCCTGAAGCTCAGCATCATTTTCTGTGAATTATCAATATCCAGTTGAATTTGTGAGGTTGTCAGGTTCTGTCTCTATGTTCCAGTCCTGTTGTCTGGATGCAGATGATCAATCTGACAATAGAAGTGGGTGGAGCTATCACTAGAGGACAACTCAACTAATTCAATCAACTTCTATCAGTGATCAATAGTAACTATATTGATATCTCTGATCATTTTCATGTTATAAGTCATCAAATTATGGCCCATTATAAACATAGGCACTTCTGTAATACTTCCAAAAATCGTAAAAAAAAAAAATAATAAAATAAAATATATATATATATATATATATAATTTTTTCAAAAATGGGATCAAACTTTGTAGACATTTCCCCAAGGAAGACACATATAAAATTTGAAATGAATGTGACCAGTAGTTTTTGAGAAGATTGTTGAAATTTAGACATTAGTGACCTTGTGTTTGCCCTTCAAGGTCAAAGGTCAACTAAATGAAAGTCCATATATGACTTCATATCAGTGCTCAATAGTAGCTATATTTATATCAATAACCATTTACATGTTTTAAGGCATCAATATATGGATAATTATAAGTAAAAACTAATTATTAATATTTCAAAAATTCATCAAAAATCTAAATTTCTCGATTATAAACAAACTTTGTAGACATTGTCCCAAGGAAGCTGTACAAAACTTTGAAATTAATCTGACCAGTAGTTTTGAAGAAGATTGTTGAAATCTAGATATTGGTGATCTTGAGTTTGACCCTTCAAGGTCACTCAAGGTCACAGGTCATGGACCCAAATGAAAGTCCATATAAGACTTCCTATTAGTACGCAATAGAAACTATATTGATATCTGTAACCATTTCCATGTTATAAGGCATCAAAATGTGCCCCATTATAAATAAGGACACATTTTTAAAATTTAAAACAATATTACAAAAAAAAAAAAATTAATAAATTCAAAAATGTGATAAAACTTTGTAGACATTTCCCCAAGGAAGACACATATAAAATTTGAAATAAATGTGACCAGTAGTTTTTGAAAAGATTGTTGAAATTTAGACATTGGTGACCTTGTGTTTGACCCTACAAGGTCAAAGGTCAACCAAATGAAAGTCCATATATGACTTCATGTCAGTGCTCAATAGTAGCTATATTTATATCTGTCACCATTTACATGTTTTAAGGCATCAAAATATGGACCATTATAAGTAAAAGTTCAGTTTTTAATATTTCAAAAATTCATCAAAATTCAAAATTTCTCAAATGTAATCAAACTTTGAAGACATTGTCCCAAGGAAGGTGCATAAAACTTTGAAATTAATCTGACCGGTAGTTTTGAAGAAGATTGTTGAAATCTAGATATTGGTGATCTTGAGTTTGACCCTTCAAGGTCACTCAAGGTCAAAGGTCATGGACCCAAATGAAAGTCCATATATGACTTCCTATTAGTGCGCAATAGAAACTATATTGATATCTGTAACCATTTGCATGTTATAAGTCATCAAAATATGGACCAAATTTGTAATTTTTAAAAAAATTCAAAAACCCGAGTATCTCAAAATTGTGACCAAACTTTGCAGACATTGTCGCCAAAAAGCTATAAAATATGAAATGAATCTGACCATTATTTTGAGAGAATATGTTTGATGTTGAGAAGTAGTGACTCGCACCAATAAACTCATAACACCAACAAAAACCACAACAAATAAATGAGAATGAACGGCAACAAAACCACCAGGAAAGACCATAAACGTGTCATTTAAATTATGAAAACTTTATTTAAAATGTAAAGCAACATCATTTCCAACAGTAACTGAACAGGTTTTGTCTTGAGGGAATGAAAAATAAGCGATAAATGCCAGAAAAAAAAACAAATCACAGGGAACCTCTCAACATGATTACAATGTGAATCGCTTCATCGAGCCTACATGTCTGAGTAGATCTAATAAAAAAGGATAAAAAAAACCTGAAAAAACAAAAACAGAAGGAATCTCTTTATAGTGCACGTTTCTCAGCTTTTCTCTTATTGCTCATATCGTCCTGTATCAAATTTTTTTGTAGCTTTTGGATCATTTTTCCGAATAATAAACAAATTGATGACGGGATTAGACGTGAATTACTGGATCGTATTTACGTGAAAGTGATTGTTTTTGTTGTAAAATTCCTGCGTTCATCTCAAATGCATTTGTACTGAATACTCCGTCGTAGAACTGATCTAATCCCTTTCCAATCTAAACACTTAATCCACTTCCAGTCAGATTAGAGTAAATGAAAAGAGGAGAACCATGTTTCAGAAAAACCACCCTGGACATGATGGTTTTGGGGTCGGATCAGATTGTTTTTTTTCGTCGTCTAAAAACACCCTGGAATGGATCCTTCCGCAGACCTTCTTATGAATAAAATATGGCATTATTGTATATTTTTCCCGGATCCACTCGTTCCTCTTTAAACCTGCTTGTTCATCTGTATAGAGTGTTGGTGCACAGCCTCCACGAAGGTGCCCACGTTCTCCGGGTCCATGTCGGGGTAGAGGCCGTGGCCCAGGTTGGCGATGTAACCCCTGGTCCCGAAACCTTCCAGCATCTTCCTCACGATGTCGGAGATACACTCCTGAAGAACAGCAGGAAGAAACAGTCAGGATATTTAACCCTATAACGCCAAACGTATCACATTTACAGATTTAATAGAGAGTTAAAGCAATGTCCAAGCATGAAAGAATTTAAAAAGAGGTACAAAGACACAATTTTCAGAGGTACAGGGGTTAGGGAGGGCTTGGGGATCACTGGGTGATATAAAGACGTGCAAGTATGTGGTAAGTGTGTGTAAATGTATGTATAGGTGTGTATGTGTGTGTATATACAGGGTGGGGAAGCAAAATTTACAATGAACATTTAGTTGTTTTTTCTCAGCAGGCACTACGTCAGTTGTTTTGAAACCAAACATATATTGATGTCATAATCATACCTAACACTATTATCCATACCTTTTCAGAAATTTTGCCCATATGAGTAATCAGGAAAGCAAACGTCAAAGAGTGTGTGATTTGCTGAATGCACTCGTCACACCAAAGGAGATTTCAAAAATAGTTGGAGTGTCCATAAAGACTGTTTATAATGGAAAGAAGAGAATGACTATGAGCAAAACTATTATGAGAAAGTCTGGAAGATACTACTGTATTAAAGAAGAATGGGAGAAGTTGTCACCCGAATATTTGAGGAACACTTGCGCAAGTTTCAGGAAGCGTGTGAAGGCAGTTATTGAGAAAGAAGGAGGACACATAGAATAAAAACATTTTCTATTATGGAAATTTTCTTGTGGCAAATAAATTCTCATGACTTTCAATAAACTAATTGGTCATACACTGTCTTTCAATCCCTGCCTCAAAATATTGTAAATTTTGCTTCCCCACCCTGTATATGTAGGTGTATATGTGTGTATAGATCTGTGTATGAATATGTATTGACATATATGTGTTATTGTATTATGTGTTTATGTAAATCATATTATATTTGTTCATAATAAGATAAAGCCAGAAACCTAATTATTTACTTGTAAGTATCAGTCATATTATGGCATAGTGTATAGATATGATTAGACGAGGAAGGTTATTATTGTTATTAATTATATAAGGAGAAGGGGTGGGAGTTTATAAGTTGTACTTCTTCTTACTCCTTTTCGAATATGTATTATATGTCTTATGTTTAAGTGTTTTGTTTATTTATTTTCTTCTGTTTGACATTCATGTTCGAAATAAATACATCAATCAACCAATCAATCAAAAACATTTGATCCGTAAGTTTTAAAGCCCTCTACATGATCAGTGTGATATTTTCTGCCTTGAAAAACCTGATGTATACAATTAGATACATGCAATACACAGATAATCCACCAGGGGGAGGACTTCATTCACCAGAGGCCTTTCCAGTGACACTACAAGACTGTCATTAATGAGGAAGGAGGAAGAACTGTGACAGTTCTGAAAAGGAATTACCAATTTGTTAGACATGTTTGTGTTATATTATGTTTTTGTTTGTTCAAAAATAACAATAATCTCAGGAGGTTACATAACATTTTATTTTTTATTTTTTTTTAACTCCAGCGCCTAAAGCAGTATTTTTCAACCTTGGGGTCGGGACCCCATGTGGCGTCACCTGGAATTCAAATGGGGTGACCTGAAATTTATAGTAAGTGATAAAAAAAATAATAATAAAATGTACTAAATTTATGTGGTGAGTTGACAGAAACAATCACAATACATGAAAGACACAACAAACTGTGAAGCTGAAACTGCAGCACTGTGGTCCTGTTTATCTGTCAAATGTTCATTGTGGTCGGTTTCAGATGCTGCAGCTCTTTCATAATTCATAGTTTGAGTTCTTGTTTGTTCAGTATTAATTGTCAGCCTTGTAAATCCAAGCTGGACTGACTGTACATATCCTGACCAAGGAAAATAAAACTCTGACTTTGTGCAGTAATCTACACCTGGGTTTTCTGCCTCCGTCCATAATAATATACATTATGTAGACTAAACGTCATCTAAAATTAATGTTTATCTGCAACATAGTATAGCAAACTATTAAATGATCAAAAACAAATTAATTTTAGCAATAAAAATGTCTCCGTTTTGAATGTCTGGGGTCGCCAGAAATTTGTGATGTTAAAATATAGTCACAAGCCAAAAAAGGTTGGGATAAAACTGGCCTAAAAGGTTAACTCTGTAAAGCCTGAACCATTAAATCATTGACAGAAAATTCCTGTTCTTTGAAACTGGAGCCTTTATTGGTCCTTCTGAACAACCCAAAAAATCTTTTTTTTAAAACATCAATTTCCATGTATGAGTTTCAATTCTGTATCATATTTGATACATCAGGTCTCAATGCTCAAATATTATTATTTTTGAACAAGCAAAAACATAACATAACACAAACATGTCTAACAAATTGGTAATTCCTTTTCAAAATTGTCCCAGTTCTTCCTCCTTCCTCATTAATGACAGTCTTGTAGTGTCACTGGAAAGGCCTCTGGTGAATGAATTCCTCCCCCTGGTGGATTATCTGTGTATTGCATGTATCTAATTGTATACATCAGGTTTTTCAAGAAAAAAAAATATCACACGGCTCATGTAGAGGGCTTCAAAACTCATGGATCAAATATGATACGTTTGGCGTTATAGGGTTAAACTGGATTGTCTTCTTCACTTTGAACAGAAACATGCCCTGAAATGGTGTTAGGATTGAAGGGGCACATGTCCGCCATCTATTGGTGGGAGGTGGTGACGACATTCGGTAACTCTTTCTGGAATTATGGTCTATTTTATTCACTTATGTTGCTTATCTTAGTGCCGCTAGATGTGAAGTCCCTTCTTTCCTGTCTATATACGTTTGTGTGTTTCTATGTATCTGTCTGTTTTGCGTGTTTGTGTGTGTATTTTTGTAGATTATGTATGCATTTTTATTTTTTGAGTGTATAATTAACCTTACTTTTCTTTTCTTTTAGTATCATCATACCATCACTGTGTTCTATGGTATCCTATGACATGTTCTTATGTCTTGGGCCCACTTGGTATTCTTGTTCTGAGAATCCATTCCAGTAATATTGTATCCCCTGAAATACCTCAGTTGGACTTCATTTGTTAAATGATATGAAAATAAAAATAAAAATTTGATTGCAAAAAAAAAACAAAACAAAAAAACAACAGCATTTGGTAACTCTATCTGGAGCTACGGTCTGTTTCTTTCACTTATGTTACATGTCGTATTATTGTGACTTTGGGGCTTAAAGGGTTAACTGTATCCTCCATGTTTGTGTGTAAATAGTGTTTCCGGTGTGTGTTTTACCTTCGGGGAGTACAGGGCGCAGGGGTCCATATTCCCCTGGAGGCTGACCCTCCCTCCTGTGCGTTCCCTGAACACAAAGAGTCATCCTTTAACTGACATGTTGTGTATTTGATGAACGCACCAGGAAACACACGTTTGTTGACTTAAATCCTGCTCCCAGTGACAAACCAGAGCTGAAGGTGAGGTCAGTAATGGTTAACCGGCCCCTCGTGGTCATAAATACCGCCACAGACGACTACTTCCTGCTGAATGAGCTCTGGACTCTGGACGACTCTTTGCTGTTTATCATCAGACTTCTCTTAAAGTCTTTTACACTTGATTAGTTTTGGTTATTGAAACTTTGGTGCCGTCTCGTGATTCGGTAAACAACACCAGCAAAGAGACAAATACGCAATGAAAATGAAGTATTTAAAAATACTGCAAAAATCTAAATTTTTACTATGTGTATTTTTCTCATTTCCAGTCAAACTATCTGATCACTCTAAAAAATAAGACATAATCACCTAAAGAGTAACTGTTCAGTGAGATATAAGAACTTATTTTTAGACAACAGATCTGGAAAATCTTATTTCAAGAAATCTTACCAAGATAAATTTCACTTGTTCCATTGGCAGATTGTGTTTTTTTTGCTTGAATTAAGCAAAAAAAACAAACAAACCTTGAATTAAGCAAAAAAAAAAATTGAATTAAACAGAAAATAATATTAAATTAAGAAAAAAAAAATGCTGAATTAAGCAAAAAAAAAAAATCTTGAACGAAGCGAAAAAAAAAAAAAAATCTTGAATTAAGCTAAGAAAAATCTTGAATTAAGCAAAAAAAAAAAAAATCTTGAATGAAACAAAAAAAAAATTTTGGAATTAAGCAAAAAAAATCTTGAACTAAACAAAAAAAAATCTTGAACTAGGCAAAAAGAAATCTTGAATTAAGCAAAAAAAAATTTTTTTGGAATTAAGCAAAAAAAATCTTGAACTAAGCAAAAAAAAAAATCTTGAATTAAGCAACAAAAAAAAAAAATCTTGAAATAAGCAAAAAAAATCTTAAAGTAAACAAAAAAATTAATTAAGCAAAAAAAATCTTGAATTAATAAAAAAAAAATCTTGAATTAAGCAAAAAACAATATTGAAATAAGCAAAAAAAAATCTTGAATTAAGCAAAAATAAATGTTGAATTAAGCAAAAAAAAAAAAAATCTGGAATTGAGAAAAAAATCTTAAATTAGCCAAAAAAAAAAAAAAATCTGCCAATGGACCAGCTGAAAATTGTCTTGGTAAGATTTCTTGAAATAAGATTTTCCAGATCTATTGTCTAAAAATAAGCTCTTATATTGTATTTCACTGAAAAGTCTTTAGGTGATTATGTCTTATTTTAAGTGTGACGAGATATTTTGACTAGAAATGAGAAAAATACGCTTAGTAAGATTTAGATTTTTGCAGTGCGTATAAATCATGTACTCATTCAGGGGTGTCAAACTCATTTTCTTTCAGGTTCCACATTCAGCCCAATCTGATCTAAAATGGCCCAGACTGTGCAGAAGTCTTATTCCACCTTTATCTCTGTTGATTCAGGGTTGAAATGAACACATATTTATTTCTCATTCTCTTTTCTTCACATATAACAAGAAAATACAGGAAATATGAGCACAACCTCAAAAGACAAACAAAAAAAAACAGAACTACAGTGTGTTGTAAAGGGTAAAGTCACTATTTACTGTGACCTCTGACCCCATGACAAGAAGCAGCACAAACAATTAGAAACATCAGACATGTGATGATCATCTGGCGTCCACTTCTGTTATTTAGTTGCGAGTTCTGAACAAATTTATGTGGTTGAAAAGCTCTGAAGAGTTAAAATTAGGCTCGAGAACTGGAACAGAAGTGGCTCCATGATGATGATAAAGAGCTTTGTTTTTACTGTCATAGAATTCAACAAATAAGACTGGAGCTGCAGCAAAAAAGAGTTTAAGGCAGTTTTAATAAAACCTTCACATTATTTACTCTTTATCAAATTTTGAGTCATGTCATCACTTTAGTTCAGGGCTGTCAAAGTCATTTTAGTACAGGGGCCACATTCAGCCCGATATGATCTCAAATGGGCCAGAAAGTAAAATAATGAAAAATAAATAATGAAAATAACATTATGACAATGTTTACATTTACAAATATCCTTGAAAAAACGTGAGCAACATGAACAACCTGAAATTTCTTAAGAAAAATAAATTCAATTTGAACAAAATTATGCCTCAGCTTCTCACTTACACACATGTATTAGATCTACAAAGGGACAAAACATTTAATAACAGGCCAAATATTATATTAAAATTGCATTTACTTCTCTTGAGACATTTCAGATTGTACATATTTGTTCATCTTATTTGAATTTTTTGTGAAAGGATAGTTGTTGATTTTCTTTTTTTTTTTTTTTTTATAAATCTCTTTATTGGATTTTCATACACACGATAATATCTAACATGTACAATATTTCCAAGTGTTGTAGTTGAAAGGTAATAGACAGTTGTCTTTATACAATGTATTTTGAGAACAACAATTTTGATCTAACCTAAATGGCTTCTATGAATGAACTATAATAAACCATTATCCCTTCCCACCCACCATTGAAAGGAAAGACAGAATAAATAAATACATAAATAAATACATACATACGTAAGTAAGTAAGTAAGTAAGTAAAGTAAGTAAGTAAACTCAAATGACCACTGCTGGATTTGCAATAACATAAATGAAATTAAAATAGGTCATTAAGTGAAAGTATAGTTTGTTAATGTGAACTTTTGCATGTAATTTAACTTTTTTACACTCAAACAAAGAGAACATTTTGGAGTTGTCATTATTTTTACGTTACTATGATAGTATTTTACTGGTCCGACCCACTTTAGATCATATTGTTCTGTATGTGGAACCTGAACTAAAATATTCGTTAATATTTTCAGTAGAATTTTTGCATTTCACAGATTCATCCCACAGGCTGGATTGGACCCTTTATCGGACCACTTTTGGCCCACGGGCCGTATGTTTGACACCCAGGGGTCTCAAACATGCAGCCCACCAAAGGTTCCAATGCGGCCCGTGGGATGAATTTGTGAAATGCAAAAATTCCACGGTCAAGGCTGTGGAACTCATTTTAGTTCAGGTTCCACATACAGACCAATATGATCTCCAGTCAAATAATAGCATAATAACCGACAAAAAATGATGACTCCATATTTTTTTCTCGGTATGATGTGAAAACATTGTTACCCTATTCCTATACATAATGACAACTTCAAATATTTGTCTTTGTTTTAGTGCAAAAAATAACATTACATGATGAAAATATTTACATTTACAAACTATCCTGAAACAATAAAATGTGAATAATCTGAACAAATATGAACAACCTGAAATGTCTAAAGAAAATTAAGGCCGATTTTAACAATTTTCTGCCTGTTACTCAGTGTTTAGTGTCTTTGTGGCAGATACTTCAGGGCAAAAATAGGGCTGACAAGCCACTGCAGGACCCACAAAAACTAAAGTCAAGGTTGTCATCGAGACTGATGGACGAACAACAGTGTCTTTGAACATCTGATCCATAATGCACATGTAAAAACGATAAGCTGAGGCATAATACTGTTAGAATTGCACTTATTAAGAAATTTCTGTTTTTTCAGGTTATTCACATCTTTTTCGTTTGGATACTTTATAAAAGTAAGTATTTTCATAATTTAATGGTGTTTTTTTTTGCACTAAAACAAAGACAAAAATTTGGAGTTGTCATTATTTGTAGGTTATTATGCAGTTATTTTACTGGTCCGGCCCACTTGAAATCAAATTGGGCTGAATGTGGCCCCTGAAAGAAAATGAGTTTGACACCCCTGCTTTTGACCAAAAAACACCAGGTATTTCCCTCTATCCTCAGTTGTGTGTGTGTGTGTGTGTGTGTGTGTGTGTTGCGTTACCGTGCCGATCGCGGGTCAATGGTCCAGTCCAACCCGACCACCTCGTAATAAGACTGAGACAGGTCCTCCAGGCCGTAGTGCGCATCCTTTGCAAACACAATCTGAAACACACAGGGAAAAGTCAATGAGAGCAACTTGAGCACACATCAGTCTTTAACACGGGTGTCTAACATACGGCCGGCGGGCCAAAACCAGACCACTACAGGGTCCAGTCTGGCCCCTGGGATAAATTTGAAGATACTAATAATTACTTTAGTTCAGGCTCCATATTCAGCTTAATTTGATCTTAAGTGGGTCAGACCAGTAAAATACTATCATACGAACCCATTTCATTTAAGAAATGACTTTTTCTCTTTAAAAAAAAAAAAGTTAAATTACACGAATCAATTACATGATCTAAAATAAAACAACAGCATACTATCTTTTAAATAACGAAAACTCATTTTCTCTTTGGTTTAATGTGAAAAAAGTTAAATTACATCATGAAAATACTCACATTTTTCACAATAAAATGTAAATAACCTGAACAAATATGAACAACTTGAAATTTCTTAAGAGAAGTAAGTGTGCTTTTAACAATATTCTGCCTGTTATTAAGTGTTTTGTGTATTTGTAGATCTACTGTGATCTATACGTTGCAATGCACATATGTAAATGATAAACTGAGACAGAATATTGTTAAAATTGCACTTATTTTTCTGAATAAATTTCAGGTTCACATTTTTTTTAAAAGCATAGTTTGTAGACATAAACATTTTCATCATGTAATTTTACTTTTTTCACTCTAAAACAGCGATGTCAAACTCAAATTCTCCCAGGGGCCGGACCAGTAAAGTAATAGCATCGTAACCTATAAATAATGACACCTTTTTCTCTTTGTTTTAGAGCAGGGGTGTCAAACTCATTTTCTTTCAGGGACCACATTCAGCCCAATTTGACCTCCAGCGGGCCGGAACCAGTAAAATAATAGCATAATAACCTTTAAATAATGACAACTCCAAATTTTTTTGTGCGAAAAATAACATTAAATGATGAAACAATTTCTATCCAAAACAAAAAAAGATGTGAATCACTGGAAAAAACTGAAATGTCTGAAGAAAAATAAGTGCAATTTTATCAATATTATGCCTCAACTTATTATTTATACATGTGCATTACAGATCAGATCAACCAAGGCGCAAAATAGGCAGAATAGTGTTAAAATTGCACTTATTTTTCTTTAGACATTCCAGGTTGTTCATATTTATTCAGGTTATTGACATTTTATTGTTAAAGGATCAGAATTTAATGTTCTTTGCAATAAATCAAAGAGGAAAAATTGGTGTTGCCATTATTTATCGGCATAATGTCATATTATTTTTCTCACATTAAACCAAGAAGAACATTTGGAGTCATTATTTCTAGGTTATTATGCTATTATTTTTGAGTTTAATGCCCTTGACTGTTAATATCTTCAGGGTAATTTTTGCATTTTGCACTTTGTAAATTCATCTCGCAGGCCAGATTGGAGCCTTTGGTGGGCCGGTTTTGGCCCCCGGGCCGCATGTTTGACACCTGTGTTTTAGAGCAATAAAAAGCATTAAATTATGAAAATATTTCCATTTACAAACTATCCTTTAACAAAAAACATGTGAATAATCTCAAAAAAATGACATTTGTAAGACAAATTAAGTGCAGTTTTAACAATATTATGTCTCAACTTATCATTTATACATCTATACTATGCACAATGTCACACAAACATTTGGTAACAGGTATAATACTGGTAAAAATTGGGAGTTTGGAACTAAAATAAGGACAATTTCTCATTTGCCCAGCTCATTGTTCTACTTGGTAGTTCTTCGAGGTTCAGCTGGACTAGTTTTGGTTCAAAAGTGCAAAACTAGTCCAGCTGAACCTAGAAAATTAGAGTTTTCACTATTTATAGGTTATCATGCTATTATTTTACTTTAGAAAATATTGATCTGTATGTGGAACCTGAACTGAAATGAGTTTGACACCCTTGATTGTTAATATTTTCAGTGTAATTTTTGCACTTTTTGCACAGATTGGACCTTTTGGTGGGCTGGTTTTGGCCCCCGGACCGCATGTTTGACACCCCTGCTCTAAAACACAGAGAAAAGTTTGTAGTTGACAGTATTTATATATATATTATTATGTTATTATTTTACTGGTCTGACCCACTTCAGATCAAATGTTGCCCCAGAACTAAATTGAAACCCGTGGTCTTTAGAGAAATGCTGCCACCTACTGGAAGCAAAGCGTAACACTCATTCACGTCCGACCAGATGAGTGTTAATGATGCCTCTTGGGAAACGGTGTTGTCGAAGCAACAGTGTGAAGATAAGAATAGAACAGAGAATTGGAGCTAATACAGCAGGTAATTATAACGGGGCGAAAAGTGAAAAAACTCCATTAAAAGTCGGTGCTTTGTGTTGGAGACGTACGTCGACTAAAAACACAGATACAACCCGCTGCTGTTCTTACCATGGGAACATCCTGTCCTTTCTCTTTGAGTTTATCTTTGACGCGGCGAGCGATGTCTCGGAGGTAAGGCAATGAGAAGTCTTTGAACTGAACGGGCCCCAGGATGCCGGCGTGGGACTCGAACACCTGAAGAGCCTGAAAACCACACGGAGCAGGATTTAGATTAGTACGATAATGACACAAGTTCTACACAAGAAGACACATGAGCGCAAAAAGTTGAACTAGTGCAAACTATTCTGAGCTCACGACTTAGAATCCAACGTGTTTTTACTGCACGGGATGATACTGGATGTTTTACAGTATTTTAAGATTAACACAAGAACACCGCAGAGGTCAAAGGTCACTGATGTCTCTGATTGGCTGGATCAAATGGAAGAAACAATAATTATATCTACAATAACACCCACTCTAACTCAATCATTTATTTGTGTTATAAGCTTTAATTAAAGCACATAACACATTTACCTATATATATATATTTTGTTTAATATATATTGTATTTTTTTGTTATGTATGAAACTTGTTTATTTGTTGTGTCTTGATTTGTTGTAAATGTCTGAGAAAATGAGATTTAAATAAAGGATTTTTTTATACCTGGCTTGTAATTAACACTGGCTATTATTAGAGACTCAGTTCATAAATAACCCTGGTTTTCTGTAAAGAAATACACTTTCACATTTGTCTTTTTCACTCTATACATGAACTTTTCCACCTCTCCCTATACTTTATAGCTGGGGAGTTTTCAGAATTTCCTGTATTTCCACTTTTTTTAGGTGCAAAATGAAAATAAAAAAAAATAAAAAAAACAGCTGGACATAACAAGTGCTCCTTAAGCAGACATTTACATTTTCAGTGCAAGAAGAAGGGATACTGCGGGTCATTCGTCCCAAAAGCCATCAGACTCTACAACAGTCCCCAGTAAGCCTCCAGTAAGCCTCCCCCCAATGTGCAACCACAATTAAATATGTAAATAATATTTAATTCTAAAATTATATTAATACCAGATTAATTTTTTTTCTCTTTATATTTTATTTTTCAACCTGTCTTTTCTCTGCACTTGCTTGTTATACATTACTGCTGTTAAACTGTGAAGCTAAGCTAAGTTAAGCTAAGCTAAGCTAAAATAAGCTAAACTAAAATAAGGCAAGGCAAGGCAAGTTTATTTGTATAGCACATTTCAGCAACAAGGCAATTCAAGGTGCTTCACACAGGACATTGAAATAAAAGAAACAAAAAGAAACACATTTAAAACATTATAAAAGAAACATGTAAAAAGGTGATTAAAAACAGCGAGTAATAAAACAACACATAAAATAAAAAAAAATAAAATAGAATAAAATTTTAAAAAAAACCAAACAAACACACACATATTAAAGTAAGAGTTGCAGTGCAGAGTTTCAAAGAGAATATAAAATTTAAAAAGTCAAAAGCCTTTTAGTCAAAGGCAGCAGTGAACAGGTGAGTCTTTAACCTTGACTTAAAAGAACTCAGACTCTCAGCAGACCTGATATTTTCTGGTAGTTTGTTCCAGATATACGGAGCATAGAAACTGAGCGCTGATTCTCCATGTTTAGTTCTGACTTTTGGAACACAGAGCAGACCTGCACCAGATGACCAGAGTGGTCTGGATGGTTCAGACTGGACTAGAAGGTCTCTGATGTATTTTGGGCCTGAACCATTCAGTGCTTTATATGCTAGTAAGAGAATTTTGAAGTCTATTCTCTGAGAGACAGGGAGCCAGTGTAGAGACCTCAGAACTGGACTGACAAATAAGCTAAGCTAAGCTAAGATAAATTTTCTGATCCACCAAGGGGGAAATTCAAATGTACAGCAGCACAAGACAATAAAGATCAAATACAATAGAAGGAAAAAGAGGAGAAGATTAAAAAATACATAAAAACAAATTTGTTAAAGTGACTGAATGACATAAATAGTTATAACAATAGTAAATAAAGCAGCGAATGTGCAGTAATTGGTGGGATAAATGAAGTCTTATCTTATCTTATCATATCTATTCTTATGTTGTCTCGTCTTATCTTATATTGTCGTATATTATCTTACCTTATCTTATCTACTTAATCTTTTTTTGTGTGATAAAATGCTGCTTTTATGTACATCTATTCCTTGACTCTTCATTTGCTCCCTCATCTGTCACTGAGCTACTGTGTTTGGTCAGAATATGATTCGAGTGGTGAAGGATGTTCAGACCTGAGCGCCTGCTGCCACCTGTCCCAGCAGATACTCCACTACCACGTCGGTCAGCATCTTGAGCAGCATGTGGCTGGCCTCGGGGTGTCGGTAGAGCCAGCGTTTGGCCTTGGAGTGGGTGTTGGAGCCTCCGCCTTCGATCATGTAAGACATCAGCGTCCACTGCAGCAGAGAAAAACACAACGATAGACAACAAAGACACACAACCTGATGTTTCCTGGTGTGTTTTGGAACCGTATTCTGGTCCTTGACTCCTCACCGGAGCGCCAGTGAAGCCTATGAGCGGCACTTTGCCCTCTATCTTGTGTCTGGTCAGTGTTATGGCCTTGAAGACGTAGCCCAGCTCCTTCTCCACGTCCACTTTCACCTGTAGTCGCTGCAGGTCCTCCGGCTCCTTCAGGGGCTCTGGGAACGTGGGACCTTTCCCCGCCACCATCTGGACGTCCATACCCATCGCCTGGAGGGACGTGGACGGATAAAAGACAGAATTACGACAGAAAGACGAACAGGTGGCTGCAATTTGATGCAGATGGAACGACAAGCACCATGTTTACAAAACAACTCTCCTATTAGCACAGACGGGTGTTTCAGAGGCCACTCTTAGCCCAGTCTGGTCTGAAATATGGCTGAAACATTAAGATTTTTTTAAAGATTAAGATCATTTATTGTCAGTATATAGTTCTTTTTTTTTTTACTACACACTGAAATTCAACCTCTGCTTTTAACCCATCTCTGGAACATGCAGAAACACACCACACACTCCAAACTAGGAGCAGCGGGCTTGCCATAGCAGGCGCCCGGGGAGCAAATGGGGGGGTTAAGTGGCTTGCTCAAGGGCACATCAGCCAACAACTTAATTTTTTTTCTGCCAGTCCATAGAATCGACCTGGCCAATTCTCTGGCCGACTTGATAATAAGATAATAGCATAATAACCTATAGATAATTACCCTTTTAGTGTGAAAAAAGGAAAATTACATTATGAAAATGTGAATAACCTGAAAAACCCTGCACAACCTGAAATTTCTTCAGAAAAATAAGTGCAATTTCAATAATATTACAGGGTGTTTGCTCTGTATCAAAATAAAAATTCCAGACTTTTTCAAATCTGCTCCCCCCCCCCCCCCAGACCTTGACTTTTTGTACTTTTATACTTGTGTGCCTACTTGTTTGGTTAAGATTGTACCTGTTGTGTCTTGTGTGTAGTAGAAAAGTTCGCAGATTTCAAAACATGAAAATCACAAAAGTGCATGAATATCACAGATATGCTTCACTACAATCACTCCAGTCCAGCCTGGTTACAGAAATCATATCAAGTTTTTTTTAATATATTTTCCTTATATATTTCTTATCTTACAAGATTATGTGCCTTTGAGCATACTGTAAAATTCAACTATGGGAGAAACTTTCTTCTATACTTTATTAAGACTTTCACACAAAATTCCAGACTTTTCAAGACTTTCAAGACCTGCGCAAGCACTCTGTATTATGCCTCAGCTTATTGTTAACACAACTTACAGATCACAGTGGATCAATAAAATGCCCAAAACATTTAGTAACAGGCAGAATACTGTTAAAATTGCACTTGTTTTTCTTTTAAAATTTCAGGTTGTTTGTATTTGTTCAGGTTGTTCACATTTTCTTGTAAAAACTATAAGTATTTTCATAATGTAATTGAACTTTTTTCACATTAAACTAAAGAGAAAACTTGGAGTTGTCATTACTTTTAAGTTATTATGCTACTGTTTTACTTGACGTCACATCGGGCCCCTGAACTAAAACGAGTTCGACACCCTTGCTGATTAATGTCGTCAGTGTCAAATTCATCTTGTGGGCTGGACTGGACCCTTTGGGGGGCCGATTTTGGCCCTCGGACCGTATATTTGACACCCCTGTATTAGCATCTTAGAGCATGGGTCACCAATCCTGGTCCTCGAGGGCTGGTATCCTGCATGTTTTAGATGTAAAACACCTGATTCAAATGATAAGCCTATCATCAAGCTCTGTAGAAGCCTGATAATGACCGTCAGGTGTGCTGGAGGAGGGAAATATCCAAAACGCACAGGATACCGGCCCTCGAGGACCAGGACTGGTGACCCCTGCCTTAGAGTATGTTTTTACTGGACCTCCTGTAGTTGTAGTAAATAAACACCTCAATCATAGACTCTTTTGATTAATGTCAGGCTTAGCGTTTAATACCTGTTCTCAAATCTTACTGATCGTTTTACGGAGTCAAATTAGCCCTGATAGTTTTACCTGTGGGACGACCAGGATGTCGGAAAAGATGATGGCAGCATCGAAAGGAAAACGTCTGAGTGGCTGGAAGTAGAAAAGGTCAAAAGGTGAAGATATTTTATTAATCAAAGCCTCACCTAAACATAACACAACATGACTTTAAAGTATCTGTAGAGCCTCAAACAGCTGATTAAGAGGTAACATAACAAGACTGTTAGCTTCAAGTTTAAAGGCTGAAAATATTAGAATTAGGCTCCGTTCAGACAGCAGGTCTTAACACACAATTCAGATTTTTTGGGTGAAATCTGTTTTTTTTGTGTGCTCGTTCACGTTACACATTAAATGTGACTATCAGTTTTGAGTATGAACTGAATGCGACCCTGCAGTGACCCCTCCCCACCCCCCAGCCGAACCGCACGCCCTTAAAAACAAACAAGAGCCGTTGTTCTGAAATGCAGTGTCTATCCATAGATGTCCTGGTAAGCAAGTGCAGTTTTACAGCATTTTTTGTAAAAATAAATAAATGAATAAATAAATTCACATTTTAAAGGATATCGTCCGATTATCATTATCAAGACATTAAAAAAAAAAAAAAATCGAGATATTTTTTTGTTGCCCATATCGCCCTCCCCTACTCTGAATGTACAAAATATACATATTAAAACACTCTATTAAGACACAATTTGCAACAACAGCAATTTGTACAATATGTACTAGAAAATATATTATCAGTGATATATGATAATGAAATAAATATACATAAATAAGTGTTCAAAAATATTGTGTTATTAAAATTCTATTATACCTGCAGAGTGAGCTCACAGCAGGCCTCTGGTGACCGACATGTGTCGAAGAAGTCCTTCCCTGCTCTGAATTCACGAAACTCTGCAAATTAGATTCAACAAAACATCACTGATTACCCTGGAGGAGCTCGAGTAAGGCAATAAATGGACACATTAAAGGATAAAATAGTATAAAAGGGAATATATAAAGTAAAACCAATAATGACTAATCATATGTAGCTGTGAAAATGACAACTTAAAGTCAATGGAAATGGAAAGAAGGACTAAAAAGAAAGAAAATCAAGGCATAAATGACTTGAATCACCTGGTAAGTATCGTCCGGCCTGTCTCATACACCACACTGGCACATGTTCGGTTTCTTCTCCTCGAGCTGCTCGCAGGAATGTGTCATTCTTCAGCTGAGGGAAGTCCTTAGGGCTGGAAACGGAAAATAAAATTATGTGATAGCTGGTGCAGGGATGAAAGAACATTGAATGGATGAACATTAACACGCAGAATAATGGGGTGATTGTGAACAGGAGAAAGTGTTTGTACAGAAACGAGAGGCTGTTTCTGCTGCAGGGACAGGGTTGTGGTCTGGAAAGTCTGATTCGGAACACAAAACTGAACTAATTAGGGCACAGGTTGGTTTCCACAACAGAGTCAAACACCGCTAACCTCTTTAACCACCTGAGAAATAATCAGGTCAAATTGTAGTCTCAAGAAAGGTTCTCCATTTACCCTTGTTTCGTTTCAATATGACTTTACATTTTGTTGTATGCTTAACTGCACAAAAAACTGAAGAAAAGCAAAAAAAAAAAAATCATATATGGTAAGGCCCTTTTATTTGTCTAAAAATAAAACAAAAAATATAAAAAGAAATTGGCAGATTTACTCAGAAAGGCCACATTTAGCTGTGTTGGTTTTGCAGGATTTTAATTATTATGATATATTAAGAAAATGGTGAAACACACGCACAGTATTGGAACTAAA
The DNA here is from genome assembly GCF_902148855.1 of Sphaeramia orbicularis. Lineage (NCBI taxonomy): Eukaryota > Metazoa > Chordata > Actinopteri > Kurtiformes > Apogonidae > Sphaeramia > Sphaeramia orbicularis. Next base: position 44,450,318 of record NC_043973.1, read on the forward strand.
TGGCAAAGTTCAGTATTTAGTGTGACCTCTGTTTGCACTCAGTACATCCTGATCTCTCTTTGGTCAATTCTCTGTATGTTTCCTTACACGGACAGTCTGTCATTTATGTATGCATCTCTCCAGGTCTCATACAATGGAAAAAAAACCCATGATTTTTATACTTGTCAAAGTGAGTAATGTTTGGGGTCTGAGAGGAATGATGTGACTGAGACTTAGTTTTACCAGTGTTCAATAACTGTAACATCTACTGTGTGTGGATGTAACAGTCAACACCAGAAAATACAGATAAAGACCTGAGAACAAGGAGCCCATACAATAAAAATGGCTTGACTGAAACCTGGTGCATCAGAGCAGATGATTAAAACAGACTTGGTGATCTGGACGAAATGGAATATTAATTAAAAAAATAAAAATAAAAAAATTCACATCAGTTGATATCAATTAAGATTAAGATTGAGATTGAGGTTGATACTTGGTCCTGATCCTAAATTGTTGTGGTTTTAATCTCTTCTGTTTAACCCATAAAGACCCAAATATACACCACCGACCAAAAGCATCTACTGATCTAAAATATTTAATAACCTTAGAACCACTAATCCTATCAATACATGTAAATAAATGATGAAAAATACAGTCTGTCGTCTTTTCATGGTCATCAGATATGACTCATTTAGACGTTCAGAGGCTCCGTAGTGAACGTGGAAACACTGTTCTTCTGCAACATTGATTCAACAGTAAAACCCATGGAGTTTGATAAATGACAATGGATGGAGACACTTGCTTCATGCTCAATTAATGATAGATTTTACTGAAAAAGTCACTTTTCTTCAAGTTGTCTCTGTTTTTCGTATGATAACCCTCAAATGTAATCTCAGCATAATGATTAAAGCACATGATCATGAAAAGAAATACAGGAAAACACATGATTTTCACTGAAAAAAGGCAAAATGGAGAGGATAATATTATGATAAATGGTGATAAATCACTTAAGAAAGGTTAAATAGAGAAAAATTTATTTGTGAACTACCACAAAAGTAACACTGGGTCTTTATGGGTTAAAGAGCAGAACATTTCAGACAATCTGAATATGTAGGAGTTTAAAGTAAAAGCAGAAACATTTTGTGTCTCATTTGACGATCCAAACAGAATAAACCCTAATGAAAAAAACATCAACACTGCGATAATAGACTGTTACCCAATGGGTAATGCTCATAAAGTTGGAATAACATTTTTTTTTTTTTTACCTCTTGTCATGAACCGATTGTGCCAGTGTGATTTATTATTGACAGATAAAGTGTAATCATTGCACCTGGTTAACCCTTTCATGCATAGTGGTCACTACAGTGGACAGCTATCCTACTGCTGTACTTTTGTATATTCATGGATTTTGTTGTTTTAGTTCCATATCAGCCAACACAGTGGACACTTATGTATCATCTCATAATACACTGCAATTCAAACCATTACTGTAACTTTGCTGTTCTTGATAAATCTGATCTGCACTAACATGTTTGAGTGTAAATCAAATGCTTGTTATTGTTATTAGACTGCATTTTTTTTTAAACAAAATTTGTTTCTTTTTGCATATTATCTCCATGAAGTGAGTAATGACTAGTATTAGACTATGTTAAAATGTGAGAAAACATCAAATTAGCCGGATTAAAAAAAATTCTTTATTTCATAGATTTTCACACAGTAAATACACGTTTCTTTGCTTCAAAAATTAAACGCATGGTGTCCAGCTGCAACTCCATGAAAAATAGGTTCATAAAACATTTTCAATCGCATTGTTTTTTTTAATTGTCTAAAGAGGAATAAAAACACTCTTGTTTACGGCTCTCATAATTCATACGTGAAAGGGTTAAAGGTGATTACACAGAAATAAAAAGAGAAATGTGCCCACAAATAAAATGATGTAGGTAGAATATACAAATTATATGGTGATATGATAGAAAAAATACTACATCAGTAGTAAAATAAATAGAATAAAATTGTTTTTAGTTCCCAGCCCCAGCAGATACCCTTTTCCTTCATATTTTTGTTTTTAATGTTGTTCATATATTTCCTTGTAACTTAATACATACTGTACATATTATAACACTGTCACGAATCACCAAAGCCATACTTTTGAACTGTATTGTATATAATAATTAGTATTATTACTTGAACAGAAAATAACTTTTGTTGGATTATGCAAAGCACTGTTTAACACTGTTAAGAACTAGTAAATTAACTCTAAATAGCCCATCAGGGTTACACCACTGCAGAAAGCATCTGTTATCTCATACACAGAGGCGTACCCCTGTGTTTCCACACCAATCACACAGGGCATCCAGTGAAGGATAGAGTGATTATGACAGATAAACCTCCTGTGCACTCTTATCATCCTCCAGCAGCAGAAAGAACGGTTGAATGGAAGGATCATCACATTCTGAAATCTACGCAACATCCATTAATCTTATGTCTAATAGATGGATTATTAAAGGATAGAATGGAAGGATTATTTTGTGTGTAATAGAGGTTAGTTTTGGAACAATTTGCTATATCAACTTTCCATCTTTTATGGAATAATAATAGGAGTAATATGTGTTTCCTTCAATGGATGCTACAATACAATACAATACAATACAATACAATACAATACAATACAATACAGTACAAAGGCACCTGAGCCACATTCATATACTGCTATAATGACATGTTTTCATTTCTTTTTACGTAATAGAAAAAGCCCAGCTGAACCATCTATATGCCGAATTTTCCACAAGACTATAAAGAATTATAAAAGCTATGAATACATATAATTAAGGCAATACAACTTTAGCAGTGAGCAAATGAAAATTAAATCTATTGATATTCGAACCAGGTTTAGCTAGCAAACTAGCAAGAGCGAGTTTTAGGACGAACACATAGCATAAATAACCAAGAAATGTTTATATTTTATCAAGGGTTATAAACGTTTGCTAAAGTCGACTTAGTTTTAGTTCATACTACGTGAAATAGTGTTTTTATAATAATGACTCAGTAGGTTTCATAAGACTTCGTTCTGACAGCTAAGAGCCAAAATGCTAGTTGCGACGTTAAATGCTACATTATAGAATGACTCACAGGATTAAATCGTCTTTGCTCATTTCTGCAGCTGTGAGGAGGTTGTAGGGTTTCTCTGACGCTCCTCTGTGTTTGTAGAGATGACAGATCCAACCTGCAGATCTTCAACTGACACAGACTGTCACTTGCACAACTCAGATGTTTCAGGGCGCGGCCATCTTGGAAAGTCATGTGACCAGGAAACGGGTGGCGCTTTCAAAATAATGTGCTTTGCTTTTCTTTTCTTTTCTTTTTTTTCTTTTCTTTTCTTTTCTTTTCTTTTCTTTTCTTTTCTTTTCTTTTCTTTCTTTTCTTTTCTTTTCTTTTCAATTAATGTCAGTTTCGTTTTTTGAAAAGATTTTCATTCTTTTCTTTTCTTTTCTTTTCTTTTCAATTTCTTTTCTTTCTAATTACGCTTCACTTCAGTTTCTTTTTTTGTCTTAATTGATCCCAGAATATTTTTTAAAAAAGTTTTGTCCTCTTTCTTTTATATTCTTTTCATTTCTTTTCTTTTCTTTTAATTTCTTTTCTATTTATTTTTTCTTTTCCCCTTTTCAATTAATCTCGGTTTCTTTCATAAAAGATTTTCATTCTTTTAATTTCTTTTATTATCAGTTTCTTTTCTTTCCATTTGATTACACTTAACTTCAGTTTATTTTCTTTTTTTTTTTTTTTTTTTTAATCTTTTTATTGATCTCACTTTACTTTTTTCTTGTTTTTTCTCTTTCTTTTCTTTTCTTTTCTCTATTCTTAAACTGAGTATTTTTAATTTCATTTATTTGTGCACTTTCTTTCTTTCCTTTGGTCGTTAATCAATTATTAAAAACAAAAAACTGAGGAAGTGAAAACACATTACTCAAGACCTTTTAAACTGTGAATTAACATTAAAAACATAAACACACACGTTTACAGTATCTTTACTCCATAAAAAGACATCTATTGTTATCTCAAACAGCATCAAATACATAAATCAAATCACTGCAAAAAACATATACACACAACAAATAGCCATATGATTAAATGATTAATCCTACATAAAACAAAAACCAAATAAGCAGGGGCTATAGGACTTCAATATGAAGGTGACATGTTTTTAAAGAAGCTTATGGAAAGTTATGAAATGTGACATTTATTTTCCATATTCTTGTGGAACATAATTTATACTTGACTTACACACACTTAAAATGACTTCCATGATGTTTCAACATTTCTTTTAATGTAATTGCTTGTCATGTTGCAGGGAAATACTAGACAAAATATAATAAATGAAAGAATCAAACTATATCCAGGAGATGGTGTTCTTCTTACATTTCTAAAAGTCACTAACAAAATGTCTAACACACTAAATATTGCTGCTACAGATGAAATAACAGAAAATAGCAGCCTTATTTATACATTTCAGACATGACAGTAGGTCTGTTTTATCTTTTTTCATGCTAATGCTAAGCTACACCCCTCCATTTTTATTCAAATCTTCCTAAAACTGCAACAAAGAAACAGAATGTGTCTTTAAAATGTCTTTAACAACTGATTCCATGTGAAAAAAGTGTCAGTTTTTACACTATTTCATCATTTATTGAACATTATCTCTGATCATGGTTCACTTTCTCGGTGCAAAAACATGTATTGAAATGTAAAAATTACATGTAAAAAGATGAAAACAATTACAATTTTATTCCTCTCTTGTTTTTAACCAAACTCCTACATCCACTATAAACTAAAACTGCAGAGAAATGATATTTGGACATTTAGTTGAAAAACATTTATGCAAATTGTGGCCATACCAGGTGAATAGCCAATATTTAAACATATTAAAGTATATTTAGACAATAACTTATATACAAAGAAATGTACAAGAACACAAGAAAACGTCTATATTTGGCAAAGTCTCTTTGGACTTTGCATTAACATCTGTCCTGAAATATGTGACCTATTGTATTGTATTGTATTCTGTTTTTTTCTATTCTATTCTATTCTATTCTATTCTATTCTATTCTATTCTATTCTATTCTATTCTATTCTATTCTATTCTATTCTATTCCAGTTCATTTCTATTCTATTCTATTCTATTCTATTCTATTCTATTCTATTCGTTCATTTTTCTGTAATTTCCAGAATCAATAGTTTTGTTTATTTTTTCCATTTGTATTTTTTTTTTCATTTTTTTTGTCATCACTATTGTCCTGTGTTTTCTCATTTACATTCCAGTTGATGCCTTCATGCCAATATATTCCAAGATTAAATAAAGGTTCTACAAAACACCTCAGTGGAACGCGTCTCTCGTATTATCAAAAGCAAAACGTCTGTTATATTGTGGCTCAGGTGAGGTCACATCTTCAAACTCTGAACCAAGCATAAGGTTTTATTGTGTAGTCGTTATATCTGTGTTATAAAGAAACTGGACACATTCTTGGTCCGAACCGAACGTGTCCACATTCCAGGGTTCATTCCTTGTGGGTCTGTCAGATGTTCTTTAAGGCTGTTGTTGGTACTGTCCTTCTGTGGCCGTGTAGAAGTCATCCAGGACGCTCTGGACGTAGTCAAAGGTGGGTCTGTTCTCTGGTTTGTCCTTCCAGCAGGACAACATGATCTCATAGAGCTCCGGAGGGCAGCTGTCGGGTCTGGGCATCCGGTATCCACGCTGGACGGATGTCATCACCTCACTTTTAGTCATACCTGAAGAAAGCAGACATGGACACAACTGTAGAATACACACACTGTATGGACAAAAGTATTGGGACACATTGAATTCAGGTGTTTCTTTTCTAACAGGGGTCTGGGATACGAAACAATAATGAGTATTATTAGTATATTGTTTTATATTGGGATGAATATCATTGTATTGGTTAGTTTGGTTTAAATACAGGGTGACACAAAAAAACGGGAAATTTTTAACAATCCAATAAAACCAAGAGTGATGGAAGAAAAATATATTATTCATAGTACAGTCTACTCTCGTTATACCGCCAACTTCCGTTCACGGCCAAATTGGCGGTATAGCGAAAATGGCGTTACAACGGGTTGCGTCCATAATGTGCATGTCTTTACTATATGATGTCTACGCTGCCTCCGTTAACCCGTTCTAATTGCGTTTCTAAATAAATCTTGATTCTGTTATGTTGTAAGGGATCATTTAAAGTGGGGAAACATTTTAAGCATTATTATACCGTGTCGGGAAATGACACCCCATCATCTTGAGGCTTTGGCTTAATCCCACTGTCCTCTTCCCGACATCCTGACCTACTGAGTGTTCTGCGATAAATGAACGGTGGCCGTTCCGTAGACCTACTCGTAGCTTGTCGCGATCAGCGTCTGGCGCGTTTGTTTCAGTGCATTGTTAAAATTTATGTGTACTCGATGGCAATCACGCTGGCGGTATAACAGTCGGGAAATCAATGGTATAAGTGTTGTTTGTGCATGGAACTGGGCTGGTGGATGGCGATAGGCGGAAATGGCGGTAGCTAATGGAATAATGCATTGGGGATTTTTGTGCAATGGTTTTGGTCGGCGGTGAGCGAAAATGGCGGTATAACGGCGGGCAGTTTAACGAGAGTAGACTGTAATTGAAACCTTAAACCATGCCATTTAAGAAACGATGGAGTTTTCATTTTTTAAAAATTGCTTCCTGTAGATGGCGTCCTCCTGTATGAATGCATTCTTGAAATCTGCTGTTGAGATTCCTCATTGACCGCTGCAATATCTCAGCTGGGATACTGTGAATTTCATCTTGAATTCTCTGTTTTAACTCATCCAGAGTTCTTGGTCGAGTCTTGTACACTTTACTCTTGAGATAGCCCCACAAGAAAAAATCACAAACGGACAAATCTGGCGATCTAGGGGGCCAGGGAACGTTACCAAATCTTGAGATCACACGGTTACTGAACAATTCTCGCACAGCCGCCGATGGTTACTAAAATGGGGGTGTGTTTACTTGCTCAAGGTCACTGTCTGCCTGTCTGTGTGCTGCCACTTGCTCATGTCTGCCAATACACACTTCAAAAATTCCCATTTTTTTGGGTCACCCTGTACTTGTACAGGGTGACATCTACCAGTAGGGGACAGTGAACACAGTAGTAGAGGAGTACTTTTATAGTCAGTTAATAATTACCAGGGTAGGGGATTTTCCCGTAGGTGATAATCTCATAGAGCAGAATCCCGAAGGACCACATGTCGGACTTGATGGTGAAAGATCCATAGTTGAAAGCCTCAGGGGCGGTCCACTTAATGGGGAATTTAGCTCCTGAGGAGAAAACGCACATTTATACACACATCTACACAACATGACACCTTCAATAGAGGTTTACACTGAACTATAACATTTACATGATTGAGTATTTGTATTTTAGTGACAGCACCAAAACTCAAAACTATTAATAAACTAACATCATATATAATATATCAATCAGATGCATTAAACTAGTATTTGTACTACAATACTTTAACTATGTTTTACTGCTAATACTTATAAACTCTTTCATGCAGTATGTGGTTTCAGTACATTTCTTCAGTAACAGGATCTGAAACCTTATACTGCTACTATGTAGAGGCATGGAAATTAATGAAAGTAGAAATAACCTCATCTGTTATTTTATATTTCGGCTTATCTTTCTTCAATTACATCATCGAGCAAATATTGACAAAAATAAACGGTGTGATCGAGACTCAGTGAACCTATCTGAGGGTAAATATAGGAATTAGATTTAGTGTGTAATTCAACGCAACTGGAACAACATGCAAATAAAACCACAAGTTTCAGCTACAGGTGGAAAAACACATGAATTATAAACACTACTTCTACTTATAATTCTATTTTATTTGAGTGCGTCACAGGTACTCAGGTTATTTTTAACTCATAAAGACTCAATGCTACTTTTGAAGCAGTTTCAAAATAGTTTTTTCCCCCTCTATATTTAACTTTTCTTAACTGATTTATCACCAGTTATTATAATATCATCTTCTGTATTTTGCATTTTTAGTGAAAATCAGGTATTTTCCTATATTTAATTTACTGATCATGTAGAAGTTCATAAAAGCTCAGAGTAAAGTTAAGGGTTCTTATATCACGAACAGAGAAAACTGAAGAAAAAATGACTTTTTCAATAAAATCTGTCATTAACTGAACATTAAACAAGTGTCTCCATCCACTGTCATTGATCCAACTCCATGGGTTTTACTGGTGAATTAATGTTGTAGAACAGGGGTGTCAAACATATGACCTGTGGGCCAAATCTGGTCCACCACATTTTCCACTCCGGCCCGTGGGATGAATATGCAAATGGAAGCAGAAAAATGGTGTCGCACTCATTTTAGTCCAATTTGATCACAAGGGGGTCAAACCAGTAAGATAAAAAATAATTAAAATATAAAAAAACCCTCAAAAATTATAAACAATAATAATAATAATAATAATAATAATAATAATAATAATAATGGATTAGATTTCTATAGCACTTTTCAAGGCACCCAAAGCACTTTTACATTATTGAACCATTATTCATTTGCTCTCACATTTAGCTCCAAATTCCAAACTGCAAAGTTTTACAATATTCTGGTTGTTACTAAATGTTTTGTGCCTTTATAGATCTACTGTCATCTGTAATGCATATATACAAATTATAAGCTGTGACATAATATTGTTCAAACGGCACTTAATTTTCTTAAGAAATTTCAGGTTGTTCAGGTTATTTATTATTTTTGTAAAAAGAATGTTTGTAAATGTAGACATTTTAACATTTTCATAATTTAATTTAACTTATTTGGATTAAAGCAAAAAGAAAAAAAGTGGAATTGTCAACATATATAGGCTATTTTTCTGATATTTTACTGGTTTGGCCCACTTGAGGTCATATTGGGCAGAATGTGGCCTCTGAACTAAAATGAGTTTGGCACAACTGTGGTAGAAGATGACGGTGTTGCCATGGTATCTACAGAGCCTCTGAATGTCCAAATGGGTCATATCTGATGACCATGAAAAGATGACAAACTGCATTTTACACCAATTATTTACATGTATTGATAGGATTAGTGGATCAGAGGTTTTCAAACATTTTAGATCAGTAGATGGTTTTGGTTGCCAGTGGCTGTTTGGGTGTTTATGGGTTAATTATAATAAGAACAGAACCGGGCCCAGCATAGACCCCTGAGGAACACCTGCATTACCACAGTATGATCATTTTAGATCAGTAGAGGGGTTTGGTCATCAGTGGCTGTTTGAGTGTTTATGGGTTAATTATAATAAGAACAGAACCGGGCCCAGCATTGACCCCTGAGGAACACCTGCATTAATACTCTATATAACCAGGAGCCACTACTGTAAAACTCCCCAGTATGATCATTTTAGATCAGTGGCGGGTTTTGGTTGCTGGTGGCTGTTTGGGTCTTTATGGGTTAAATAAACCCCCATGACACAAAAATAGATGTATTCACAGATTCTCAGTCATTAAGTTTACCCTCTCTGGCGGTGTACTCGTTGTCCTCTATGACTCTTGCCAGTCCGAAATCTGCTATTTTACACAGGAGACTCTCTGAAACCAGAACGTTGGCAGCTCTCAGGTCTCTGTGAATATAATTCTTCTTCTCTATGTACGCCATGCCCTCCGCTATCTGCAACAGCAACAGAAGACGAACACACAGTCACATAAAGAACACCTGAAAATGTTCATAGCACTTCTTAACACTCTTGCAATGTTGACATTTTGTTTCTGTTTTTATATTTTACCTTGTTTTATTTATTTGATTTTATTGTTTCTTAATGCTTTTATTATTGATTGATTGATGTATTTATTTCAAACATGAACATCAAACAGAAGAAAATAAATAAACAAAACACTTAAACATAAGACACATAATACATATTTGAAAAGGAGTGAGAAGAAGCACAACTTATAAATTCCCACCCCTTCTCCTTATATAATTAATAACAATAATAACCTTCCTCGTCTAATCATATCTAAACACTATGCCATAATATGACTGATACTTACTAGTAAATAATTAGGTTTCTGGCTTTATATTATTATGAACAAATATAATATGATTTACATAAACACATAATACAATAACACATATATGTAAATACATATTCATACATGGATCTATACACACATATACACCTACATATATACACACACACACACATACACACCTATACATACATTTACACACATTAATTTCTTTTACTGTGCTTTTAGTCGTCTGTACAGCACTTTGGTCCACTGTCATTGTTTTTAAGTGCTTTACAAATAAAGTTGGATTGAATTGGATCATCTTTTATCTTGGATTTATAACTGATCAACATTAGAAATACTGGAGCTCCAGAACTGTGACAACTACAATGAATTAAAATATTGTTCACAACACAAACACCATGATATGTAATGTTTTAGGATGAGCCAACAGATAACATGTCAACATATTTTATAAAAATATCAATGAATTCATTTCTTATTACATTATTATTTAAACATGCATGAAGTTTCACATGGGAAATAATTGGGTGAACAAAATCACGTTAGAAAAAACCACATATATATTGCAACAACTCCAACTCGTTTGAAGACATTTCCTCTGTGGTCTTGCCACAGTGTAGACAAAATTTTCCAGAATTTTACTTTCAGTTATTGTTCCTCATCTCATTTGAACAATGGAAACAGTGAGATCATCGTAGATTGTGCAAACACGTTTATCAGAAACTGAGAAAGAACCAAACAGCTCATCTATAATAACAGGGGTATAAATAAAAACTCACCTGTGCTGAGAAGTCGATAAGCTTGGGCAGCTGCAGTTTACAACCTGTTTCACTCTTTAAGAAGTCTAATAGACTCCCTAAAAGTAGGAAAAGACAAAGAAGAATGTGCATGTAATAAGTATTTAATCAGTATCAGTAATCCTAATGAAGTATCTCCAGTCCCTGACAAGTGTTGTTGCTTATCCAAGTTGAGGGAACTTGACTTGTAGTTGATCAGTTGGAATCAGAAATGACTTACACGAAACCCTTTAGATAATGCTGATTATACTCAGTGGCGGATCCAGAAAAAATGTAAGGGGGGGGGGGGGGGGGGCACGATATATATGTCGAGGCCCAAAATGGAATCTGGCCCGATTCAGAATCGGGCCGGCCCAGAATGGAATTCTATTCTAGGCCGGCCTAGAATGGAATCCTGCTGCTATAATGTTATTTTTATGCCATGTTTAATGCAAATGATCCATAATTCCATAATTTGTCATAATTTTACATTTTCAGTCTCACATACCTTGAGTAACTATTGTCAATTTCAGTTGATTTCACTGTACCATATATTGGTGGGGAGTACCACTAGGTTCTATTTGTAAATAAAGTGTATTATAGTTTACAATTAAAATGTTGTTTGTTTCATTTTTTTTCACATATTTGCAAATTCCATGTATTGATTTTTGTAATAATTTAGATCATTTGCATTAAACATTGTATAAAAATAACATTATAGCAGCAGGATTCCATTCTAGGCTGGCCTAGAATAGAATTTCATTCTGGGCCGGCCCGATTCTGAATCGGGCCAGATTCCGTTTTGGGCCTCGACATGTATATACATATGTGATATCCTTCTCCAAATTGTCATGTTCATGCTTTGTTTATAGAACATACTGTGCATTATGGTCATATTTCACAACACAATATACACTTTAATCTATATTATAAAAGCAAAGTGGCCTCTGTGTGTGTGTGTGTGTGTGTGTGTGTCTGGGGATTCACATAAAATCCGGAAAGAGCTGACGACTGCAGTTTGTCATACTTGCGCATTTTTGGTCAAAGAACAGACAAGCAAAAATGGCAAATTGATAGGACCAATATTTTGGGAGATATTAGTAATTTTGTAATACAATAACTTTACAATCACGTCGCTATGGCCAGAACGCTTTGGTGGTGACTGCCGGACAAATGCGGTACAGGATGAACGAATATACAACAGCATAAAAACTACCACACCTAGAACCTGTGCATCCCCACGGGTCAATGTGCTAGTCTTAATTAACCCTAAAGTTTAGATGTAAACGTCACATCCTGAAAAGCAGCAAGATCATCAGATAGCAAATAGGTCAGCCTTTGAGCCAATGGAGATAAAGCTAAAGAGGTGAAGCTTGGACCTTCAGTGTAATAGACCAGGGTTCAATTCCTGGTTAAAGTAGCAACATTTTTGGCAATAATTAATAAGGAATTACCAATTTGTTAGACATGTTTGTGTTATATTATGTTGTTGTTTGTTGAAAAATAATAATATTTGACCATTAAGACCCGATGTATCAAATATGATACAAAATTGAAACTCATAAGTGGAAATTGATATTTGAAAAAAAAAAAATGTTTTGGTTGTTCAGAAGGACCAATAAAGGCTCCAGTTTCAAAGAACTGGCATTTTCTGTCAATGATTTATTGGTTCAGGCTTTACAGGGTTAAGAAAGGTTAAATAGAGAGAAAAATTCATTTGGGAAAAGTAGCACTGGGTCTTTATGGGTTAGTGATTTTAAAAAGTATTATAGAGAATGCAGTAAAGGAGGAATATCACTGTTTTTCTTGATGCCATTATGGTTGAATAGTTACCTCCGCCAAGGAGGTTATGTTTTTGCCAGGGTTTGTTTGTTTGTTTGTTTGTTTGTTTGTCTGTCTGTTTGTCTGTCCGTTAGTGTGCAACATAACTCAAAAAGTTATGGACAGATTTGGATGAAATTTTCAGGGTTTGTTGGAAATGGGATAAGGAAGAAATGATTAAATTTTGGTGGTGATCGGGGGTGGGGGGGCCCATGGGGGGGCCCATTTCCAACAAACCCTGAAAATTTCATCAAAATCTGTCCATAACTTTTTGAGTTATGTTGCACACTAATGGACAGACAAACAAACAAACAAACAAACCTTGGCAAAAACATAACCTCCTTGGCGTGGGGGGGGGCCCACAGGGGGGGCCACTGATCAGCCTTGGCGGAGGTCTGCGCTCTCCGAGTGCTTCTAGTTGTTATTGTGTTTCATTGCTAATTGTGTATCATGTATGTGTTTTATGTTGTTTGGACTTTGTATGGCTGCTACCTTGGCGAGGTCTCCCTTGCAAAAGTGATTCGTAATCTCAATGGGACTTCCTGGTTAAATAAAGGTAAAATAAAATAAAAATAAAAATAAATTTGTGGTTCTTTTTTGCCTTTTGTTCACCTTTGTATTTTATTCCTACTTATGTCAAATATGTGAGTGTTTTATTACGGCATCACCGGACACAAAAGCACAAGTCAGTTCCAGGTCGTATCTTCATTAAAGTCAGTTCCTTTAAAACACAGGTGTCAAACATGCGGCCCGGGGGCCAAATCCGGCCCGCCAAAGGGTCCAGTCCGGCCCTTGGGATGAATTTGTGAAATGCAAAAATTACACTAAGATATTAACAATCCTTTTAGTTCAGGTTCCACATTCAGACCAATTCAATCTCAAATGGGCAGGATTCGGTAAAATACGATCCAGTGGCGATTTCTCACAGACTGCAAGGGAAGCCCGGCTTCCCCTAAAATTATGAAAATGAAATGGTTAAATATGTTCGGTTGTGTTGACATTTCATTGACTACAAATGCATTAGAACACGTTCATCTCACAGATGAGTTTGTTCAGAATCAGCTTTATCACAAACCAACAGACGCGATGTTGTTCACTTCTCCTCCATTCCCGTGTCTCTGTTTTCTCCTCCATCTCTGCTCAGTGCATTTGTCCGTAGACTGCAGGCGTCCATGCACTTCAATGGGACTGAGTGGAACAGTTTTTTTCATTGCGTCAAAACTGGACGGTAATTGGATAAATGCCACGATGTTGTCCCGCCCCCGGACCCCGGGCGTCTCTGGGGGTGAATGGAGCTGTGGGCGGAGCTCGGCCGGGCTGGACGCCAGAATCTCACGTGCTGATTGGAGGATCGGTCGAAAGGCTGAATCCCGTTTGATTGACAGCTGTTTTCAGATCTACTCCTTCACTGACACAGTTCAGTTTAATACCGTCGCACATTCTGCTGTGAAATCAAGAGAGGAACCACTACGAAATTACTCGTTCATTTCTTGCACTGTAAATAAAACCCACTCATTGTACTTCCTTGTTTCAATTTAACATAATTTCAGCGTTTTCTTGTTTCAGTTACATAATTTAGTCATTTCTTGTTCGAGTTTAATATTGTTTTGTAGATAGTTAAATCAATCACACTGTCTCCTAGGTCGGAGTGAAAGGAGCATCTGTTGTTTAAAAAGGCTGAAGTCTGACACCCACAACAAAATGGGCCAAGGCAATCTAAGCAGCCCAGCTCTGCTGGACATTCAGAGGACACTGGTCCAGTCCCTGGAAAAGACGCCTACTGGTACGATAAGGTCACTGAGCATTTTCTTAATTCTTTTTTTTTTTTTTTTTTTAATGTAAGCCGACAATGAGCTTCCCCTGTCTGAAAGACGAGCAGCTGCCACTGATACGATCATAGTAACATAAATAATGACTACTCCAATTTTTTTCTCTTTGTAAATATAAATATTTTCATGCATTCACCCTAAAAAAAAAGTATAATTTCACAAAAAATGTGAATAACCTGAACAAATATGAACAACCTGAAATATCTTAAGAGAAGTAAGTACAATTTTAACAATATTCTGTCTGTTACTAAATGTTTTGTGTGTTTGTAGATCCACTGTGATCTGTAAGTTATAATGTACATGTGTAAATGATAAACTGAAGCAGAATATTGTTAAAATTACACTTATTTTTTCAGTTTGTCCATGTTATTCACGTCTTTTGAAAGGATAGTTTGTAAATGTAAACCTTTTCATACTGTAAATTAACTTGTTTCATTCTAAAACACAGAGAAATGTTTGGAGTTGACATTATTTATATGTTATTATGTTTTATTTTACTGGTTTGGCCCATTTCAGATCAAGGTTATAATAGTTTGGGATTTTTCGTTATAGTTTAGTTTTATTTAGTTTTAACTTTTTTTCTGTAATTCAGTTAGTTTTAATTAGTTTTTAGAGCAGGTTTTCTAGTTTTTATTAGTTTTCATTATTTTCCAAATGCTTAGTTTTAGTTTAATTTTAGTTTTTTCATATCTTTTCTCTTCTTCGCCGTCGTATTCAAATAAATCCCAGACGGGACTCTGCTGCTTTCTCCCAACTTTAGTCTCCATGTTTCCAGGTAGAGTGGGGACCAGAAGACGACGCTAAACGACAAGTGACGAGAAGTGACGGAATGCTAACTGTCATATGGTGCCGCTAGCTAAAATTACTCGAGGGAAATAAATTGATTTCATAACAATCCGACATTGACAAAGACAAAAATGAAGGGAATTTTATCCATAATTTTTTAAAGTTTTAGTTAGTTTTGTAAGCACACAATACAGTTTCAGTTAGTTATTGTTTTTTTCTTTAAATTATAGTTTTTATTTATGTCAGTTAACGAAAATGTTTTTACAATTCTAGTTTTTGTCATTTCGTTAGTTTTCATTAGTGATAATAACCTTGGTCTGGGATACAAAAAAATAATGATAAATATCAGAATATAGTTTTGTATTGGGATAAATATCATTACATTGCATTGGTTAGTTTTGTTTAAATTGTTATCTTTGCTTTTTTTTTTTTTTTTTTTTTTTAATCCATTAATGGGATTTTTAATAGTTGTGCTCTGACTGTAAAAAATACTTTTCTACCACAGCTAACCATCTATTTTCTTCACGTCTCATGTACGAAGAAAAATCTACTGTTAAACTTTAGGGAAATGTTGATGTTTATAAACTATATGGACAAAAATATTGAGACGCATCATGGCCACAGCTCATAAGATCTCTCAACATTGATTTTTTTTTTTTTTTTTTTTGTCCATGACTGATTACCTCCGCCAAGGAGGTTATGTTTTTGCCAGGGTTTGCTTGTTTGTTTGTCTGTTTGTTTGTTTGTCTGTCCGTTAGTGTGCAACATAACTCAAAAAGTTATGGACAGATTTGGATGAAAGGGTTTGTTGGAAATGGGATAAGGAAGAAATGATTAAATTTTGGTGGTGATCGGGGGTGGGGGGGCCCACGGGGGGGGGCCACTGATCAGCCTTGGCGGAGGTCTGCGCTCTCCGAGTGCTTCTAGTTTTAAATGTTTTACCTCAAAATTTCTAAAGGGTTTTTAAGTAAATATTGGTGTTTTTATCTCATATCATCACGAACAGGACATCTTACAGCTGTAGCCATGATGTGTCCCAATATTTTTGTCCATATAGTTTATACAGGGTTTCTTCTGTTTTTGTTAACGATAATAACCTTGTTTCAGATCAAATTTAGCTGAATGTGGCCCCTGAACTAAAATGAGTTTGACACCTCTGTTTTAAACTATTCAAGTCTCTCCAGATGTAAACAACACAAACAGGTTCATTTACCATTCGCCATGAACTCGGTGATGATGTATATGGGCTCTGTCTTGGTGACGACGGCGTACAGTCGCACCAGCCTGTCGTGTTGAAGCGTCTTCATCACGTTGGCTTCGTCCATGAAGGCCTCCACCGTCATGGTCCCGGGCTTCAGTGTCTTCACCGCCACCTTGGTTGTGTTGTTGTAAAAGGCTGGTTCCATGGAAAGTGAGTGGGTGGGGGGGCGGGGGTGGACAACGTTAATTCCTGTGTATTGTCTGCCATTTTACATGGAAATGCACGTCTAAAAAACAGCCGATTAGCAGCCCGTGAAAAATTCAAATAACAGGAAGTTTGTTTTTGGCTAATTCAACACATTACACTCAAATTTAGCATGAGTTTGAGGAACTGATCTCACTCTAAAAAGGGGATTTTATGTCAGTCATCTGTGACTGTATCTTAGTGTAATACAAATATGGACTTTGTTATAGGCTGTATATATATTAGATCAGTGGTTCTCACACTTTTTGCAGCGGAGCCAAGTACCCCCAACTCTTGTTACAGCATTTTTGATTATAAAAAAAAAAAACAAAAAAAAAAAGGCAAAATTTGTCCCTGTGCCAAAGGTGTCTGTTTTTATTTTCAAAACTTTGTAAACAAACATATTTAACTTTAAATATATGAAAAATAACAAATCTTTCTAAGTAAATTTTAAATTTTCTAAGTGCCCTTTTTCATTGATAAGAAAAATAAATAAATTGGTCATTTATGAATAAATTAATATCAATAAAAAAATAATAACTGAATTACTTAAATAAACTCATTTTGAATAATATAAAATACAAATGTTCTTAAAATGTTACCAAAGCTTAAACAAGAGGAGTGTCAATTCTCTTATATGAATCTATTTATTGTGTTTTATATTTCAGCATTAATTCTCATTATTTATTTTGTTTAAAGTACATGATGACTTATTTAATAACATTTCAAGTACCCCCTGGGCTTCTTCCAAGTACCCCTGAGAAAGAGCTCATTAACCAAGTTATATAAAATTGGGGCTGGACAGCAGAAACTTGTCTTCTTCCTCCTCCTTTTCGGACATAAAGTATTATTAAAGAACCAGAATGAAATTTTTATACATTTTTGTGATATTTGTTTTCTTCTTTGGTTGATTTATTTCCATATATTGGAGTGTCCTTTTAAATCTGGAATTTATTTTGCCTACATATGTTCAAAATTAAGTCTATCTATCTTCAGTTATTAAAAACTAATGTAAAGAATCTATCTATCTATCTATCTATCTATCTATCTATCTATCTATCTATCTATCTATCTATCTATCTATCTATCTATCTATCTATCTATCTATCTATCTATCTATCTATCTATCTATCTATCTATCTATCTATCTATCTATCTATCTATCTATCTATCTATCTATCTATTTGTTCTTGGTTTAATGTGAAAAAATAATATTACATTATGCCTACAAATAATGACAACTCCAAATGTTTCTCATTGTTTTAGTGCAAAAAACCCTCAACAAAAACATTAAACTATGCAAATATTTACATTAACAAACTCTCAAAAGAAAATTAAGTGCAATTTTAACTACATAAGGCCTAAATGTTTGTGCTTTTTGTAGATCTGATCTGTAATACACGTGTAGAAATGATAAGTTGAGGCAAAATATTGTTAAAATTGCACTTATTTTTCTTAAATTTTTTTTCTTTAAGGTTATTTACATCTTTTTTGTTTGGATAGGTTAAAATATTTTCATAACTTAATGTTATTTTTTGCACTAAAACAAAGAGAAAAATTTGGAGTCGTTATTATTTATAGACTATTATTATTATTATTATTATTATTATTATTATTAATATTATTATGATGCAGGATTGGTTAGAATTTCTTTTGACGTGTAAGATTTGTTAAGTTACTTTAAGGAACTGACAAAAGTATATAAGTTGAACTTCATCCCGCTCCTTTTCGAATGTCTTTTCTTTTCTTTCTTTTTTTTTTTTTTTGTTTTTCCTTGTTTTGGTTTTAAATGTTGATATTCCAAATAAAACAAACTAAAAAAAACAGAGACACTGCTATTTAATTATTTAACCCCCCAAAAACACCCAAAACCCAATGTGTTATCTTATAAATAATGAGAGGAATTAATAAAACAATAAACACCTGCAGGTATGAAACTGAAATGTATGTCAATATCCGGGCACTAAGTCATAAAAGTGCAATAAAACCTCTTCTGGTATGCATGGGTGTAATGTTTGTGTCATCAAAAAGAAGAAAAGCAGACGATGACACGCCTTCATTCGTCACTATTTTCCTGTATTTACACCTAAAATCTGATTTTATCTACGATTAACTGGATGAAACTATTTAACCCCCCAGAAACACCCCTAGAAAAACAATGCGTTATCTTATAAATGATGGGAGGAATTAATAAAACAATAAACATCTGCAGGTATGAAACTGAATTCCATGTAAATATCTGAGCGCAAAGTCATAAAAGTGCAATAAAACCTCTTCTGGTATGCGTAGGTGTAATATTTGTGTCATCGCTGTATCACCATGAGAATTAATTTTCCAGAAGTACAAACAATTCTGCACACAATCGAACAGTAACAAGAGAAAAGAGAAGTCATTATGTTGTAATTAAGGGGAAACTGAACTTCTATGTTGACTTCTGCATCTGTAAATATAAAGTACACGCGACTGAGGGATTCAGATTTCTTCGACAGATACCTAAAATTCTACAAGTCATCACAATTCACAGTTTCCCTTTAACTGAGTGTGGAAGTGGTTGAGTCAAAATGAAAGCTAGTTTCTGTGAATCTCCACAAACTGACGAAATGACTTCATCTGAAATCAAGTAAGAGATATATAGTTTATGAGGTGTTGAGAAAGCTTACACTTCATTAATCTGATTTTTGTGGTGGAAGGAAGACTTTTAAAGGACATGATTGATTGACTGTTTTAATCAGTAGGTTATAAATGAAGATGTTTACCTCCGCCAAGGAGGTTATGTTTTTGCCAGGGTTTGTTTGTTTGTTTGTTTGTTTGTTTGTCTGTCTGTTTGTTTGTCTGTCCGTTAGTGTGCAACATAACTCAAAAAGTTAAGGACAGATTTGGATGAAATTTTCAGGGTTTGTTGGAAATGGGATAAGGAAGAAATGATTACATTTTGGTGGTGATCGGGGGTGGGGGGGCCCACGGGGGGGGGGCACTGATCAGCCTTGGCGGAGGTCTGCGCTCTCCGAGTGCTTCTAGTTTTCTATTTTATGGTGCGTTGTTATAAAACGCTTGCGTCCACCAGCACATGCACAACACATGCACAGACTGAGACACGGAGCAGAAGAATGGCATGGACTGTGACTGCTGTCTGCCCTGCATCCAAGACCTGTACACCAGCAGGTGCAGGAAAAAAGCCCAAAGCATCATGGATGATACCCCCCACCCTGCACATGGATTTTTTACCCTTCTCCCATCAGGCAGCAGACTACGGCACATCCAAGCCCGGACCACCAGACTCTGAAACAGTTTTTATCCAGAGGCAGTTAGAACGATGAACTGCTGCTGAACTTTGAGTCCAGAATGCACTTTTAAATTGGCTTCACTTCACTGCTGTGGACTTTATAAATAAAACTTTTTTTTTAGTTATTTATAAGTAATTCTTAGGGGGGGTGTTATTGTTATTGCTATTTTTTTATATCAGTATTTTATTATTTTCATTATTTTATCAGTAACTTATACTATTTTTACTAAATGTTGCTGACAGTCGGGGACCTGAGTACAATATTTCGTTTCTGTGTATTTTTATTTGCTGAAATGACAAATAAACTTGAATCTGAATCTGAATCTGAAGAGCAGCGCCATCATGAAATCATGAAAATGGCTCAGGTGGTAGAGTGGGTCGTCCAGTAACCGAAGGGTTGCCGGTTCGAATCCCGCTCTGTCCTAGTCAGTCTCGCCTCCAGTGCCACCCACACTGGTGTATGAATGTTTGGTGGTGGTCGGAGGGGCTGTAGGCACAAAATGGCAGCCACGCTTCTGTCAGTCTGCCCCAGGGCAGCTGTGGCTACAGATGTAGTTTACCACCACCAGAGGGAGAATGTGAGAGCGAATGAATAATGGGTCAATAATGTAAAGTGCTTTGGGTGTCTAGAAAGGCGCTATATTACGACGGCGTATTAGGGCCACGTAAGAAAAAAAACCCGCTTGTCACCACGAGAATAAAGTCGTTATTTAATGAGAATAAAGTCGTTATTTAATGAGAATAAAGTCGTAGTTTTAAAAAAGTCATTATTTAACGAGAATAAAGTCGCTAATTAATGAGAATAAAGTCGTTATTTAATGAGAATAAAGTCGTAGTTTAAAAAAGTCATTATTTAATGAGAATAAAGTCGTTAATTAATGAGAATAAAGTCGTTATTTAATTAGAATAAAATCGTAGTTTTAAAAAGTCATTATTTAATGAGAATAAAGTCGTTAATTAATGAGAATAAAGTCGCTGATTAACGAGAATAAAGTCATTATTTAACGAGAATAAACTTGTACTTTTATGAGATTAAACTCGTAATATTTTGAAAATTCGACAAAGTTTCCGGTTTTACAGCGAAGTCAAACTCACAGTAGAATCCCCACTTTGTTCAGAAACACCAAACCCTCTGTGTTTAGTTCTCTGGTGTTTCCACTGATAACCCTACAGCTGAACACTTCATCAGTTTCTCCTCCACAAAAGAGGAAATTGGCTACAAATCAATTCGGTTCTTCCAACAAACCCAAATGTGTGCAAACTCTTCAAAGTCTTTAGACTGATGTGTTGATGGAGGATAGACTAATGAAAGCAGAACTCCACAAAATGTTCCAAGTTCTACATCAATGATTAGGTACAACTTCTCATTATATTATGACTTTATTCTCGAAATATAACGACTTTATTCTCATTAAATAATAACTTTATTCTCGTTAAATAACGACTTTATTCTCGTTAAATAACGACTTTATTCTCGTTAAATAATGACTTTATTCTTGTTAAATAACGACTTTATTCTCGTTAATTAATGAGTTTCTTAAAACTATGACTTTATTCTCGTTAAATAATGACTTTATTCTCGTTAAATAACGACTTTATTCTCGTAGTGACCTGCGTTTTTTTTTTCTTATGTGGCCCTAATACGCAGTCGTACTATATAAATCCAATCCATTATTATTAAAATAATTAGAGATTTTGCAATTCGATTATGCATCCACCTTAATTATTGAAACGTATTGGTATTGTTATCGGTATCAACGATACTGGCCCTGTATTTACTTAGTATCGGACTGATACCAAAATAAGCAGTATCGCACACCACTAACCTACAGTGTGAACAAACCCTCCGTGTTTTAATCTCTGGCTGAAAACTGTCGAGACACTAAACTAAACAGGATGTGTGACAAATATGGGCTCTACCTCCCTTTTCTATCTACTTCCTCTTCAGTCCACTTTACAGTTATGCTTCTCTCATCCTTACTCACCCATCCATACTTCTCCAAACTGCCCCGCTCCCAGCTTCTTCACCATCCTTATCGACTCTTTGGAGATTTCCCAGGCATCTTTATCCCACGGTTTCTGAGCTTTGGGTTTCACACACGCACGGTCCAGTTTACGACACAACCCATCTGTTTTGTCTGGAACAAAAACACACAAACAAACGCATACAAAGAGAATTATACCCCTGTGTTCACACCTTTCAACTTCCCGCTTCCTTAAAAGTATTAATGTTCTGCAGACACAAATGTGTTGGTGTCACCTTTCAGAAAACAGAACGCAAAGTACTCACTGCGATAATGTTTGATCATGCTGCCGATGTCTGGAAAGGAGATTTTTGGAGAGATATAGCAGCCTCCGTCATCCAACATCCTGATCTTATAGTGTTTGACTGCATCTGTCCCCTGAGCGTCCACATCTCTGATGGACAATGAATAACTTCCTGGAGAAACAAAACATGTAAAATAAAAAACAATAACTGCTAAAAAGAAACAAAAGTGGTTAAAAAAAGAACTGCATGTATTGAAGATTTAGTGTGTGATATTTAGTGACATCTAGTGGTGAAGTTGTAGATTCCCTCCCCTATTTTGGCCGCAGAAAATGTCCCCAAAACAGCATCAGAAGACAAACACACAGTCACATAAAGAACACCTGAAAATGGTCATAGCACATAATACGTGACATATTCTGATCTATATTAACCCTTTCATGCACGAATTATGAGAACTTTATTCAAGTGTTTTTATTCCTCTTTATGCATGAATAAAAACAATAGGATTGAACATTTTTTTTATGAACCTATTTTTCATGGAGTCATAAAAATGTCTACTCAGCTGGACACCATGCGTTTAATTTTAGAAGCAAAGAAACATGCATTTACCGACTGAAACTATGAAATAATTTTTTTAATGCTGCTAATCGGATGTTTTCTCACATTTTTAACATGCTATAATATTAATTATTACTCACTCCGATAATATGCAATAAAAAACAAAACAACTTTTTGAATTACAATGTATGGGATGGTGCATTAAAAGGGTCAAAACACAGTATTCCAAATCTCTCTGATGGGACATTTTAGAGACAATTTGACAGATTAGTGTTGCTACTTTTAAATTCATTTTTGCTTTAGTTGGACCATAAGGGATTATCCAAAAAGAAAGAGCTACTTTATGTTGAAATAAATGTTGGAATGGCAATCAATTAAAGTTCGCTCTCTGACGGGACAGTACTGTGTTTGGACCAATAAGCGTCCACTGTGTTGGCTGATATGCAAGTAAAACAACAAAATCCCTGAATATACAAAAGAACAGCTGTAGAATAGCTGTCCACTGTAGTGATCATTATGCATGAAAGGGTTAAAGATATCATACATAATTATACTCAAAATATATACTGAAAAGTATTAACAATATGAAAAACCCCAAAAAACTACAAGAAATATTAAAATATCCCAAAAGCCAACTCTATACTACACAAAAAAGAAATATATGCAACATACAGTCACAGAAAAAGTTACTGGACCACCCTTGTTTTCTTCAATTTCTTGTTCATTTTAATGCCTGGTTCAATTAAAGGTACATTTGTTTGGACTAATATGATGATAACAACAAAAACAGCTCATAGTAGTTTAATTTCAGAGCTCATATCTATCCATTTTCCATGGTTTTCTCAATAATAACCAAAATCATTTCAGTCACTACAAATAATTTTGATTTAATTTTTGTATTGCAGTTTCTGAACCCTACCTGAAAAAAAAAAAAGATTTGTTTTAATTTGTTTTCCAGTGATCATTTTGTGCACATTTAAGAAAAAAAATCCAGACATGACAATGTATGGGGAAAAATTGTTTGGTCTACTGGTTCTTAAAAACAAACAAACTTATTTTGATAATAAAGTATTTTCTATTTACTTACACACTTTGTCCCCAAAATTTCAGTTTTGTCCATTTTTAACTTTTTGAGAAGCAGATGTCAACTTAATTATACAGGGTTCCCACGGCGTCTTAAAAGTCTTGAATTTATAAATCTACATTTAATACCTTATCCCTATAACGCCAAACGTATCATATTTGATACATGAGTTTTGAAGCCCTCTCCATGATCAATCTGTGTTTAATACCTTAAAACAGTCCTTAAAAGGTATTAAATTTGATATGGTTGGTCTTAAGTCATGTTGCCATAAACTTGTTGGCTGTATTGTGTTTAAATATGTGTAAAGTCAAACTGGGTTTAATTCACTGTGGGAAAAACATGGAGAAAAGGAAAAAAAGTGGGTGAGATTCAGAGGCCACAGCACAGGTCAGATCAATCAGGACCATAGTGAGTTCAGCTGTGCGCTGTGCCATCATGCACACTGCTGAAAGGCTACAGGTGTCTCCAATGAGACAGCAGCAGCAACTGATAAAAGGGCGGAGCAGACGCCGCTGTGGCTCTGATGCAAACTTCAGACTGCTGAGTAACAGACGTTTGGGAACTGCGGAGGGGCGGCCGGTGAGACTACTGATGAAATGTTTAGTTTATGTGCTGCACTAAAACTGTGATTATTTAATCAAACGATAGTCTCACATTAATGTGCTGTTGTGTGTGAGTGTGCCGGAGCGCAAACAGGGTTTAAAGTGTTAAACTTAAAGCTGCCTGTTTGTAACTGCAGTGGTGGGTGGTTTTTTGTTAATTAGTAGGGTTATTTGTGGTTTATATTAAATATGATCATGTATTTTAAATGTAAATTGCCTGGGTACAGGATTTCAGCAGTTTGTTTATGTAGTTAATAATAAAGTAGTGACTTTGTTGGGTTTAAATATTGTTAATTGAGTGTAATTAATTGGATTTTTTGCTATGCTTATTCTATTTATTCAGATTTGTTAAATACGATATTTACCTCCGCCAAGGAGGTTATGTTTTTGCCAGGGTTTGTTTGTCTGTCCGTTAGTGTGCAACATAACTCAAAAGTTATGGACAGATTTGGATGAAATTTTCAGGGTTTGTTGGAAACGGGATAAGGAAGAAATGATTAAATTTTGGTGATGGGGGGTGGGGGGGCCCACAGGGGGGCCACTGATCAGCCTTGGCGGAGGTCTGCGCTCTCCGAGTGCTTCTAGTATATATTATATATTTCTTGTTAATCAATTTAAATTAAAAAAATTTGTATTGTATTTTATCTGTATGTAAATATCTATTTTTCGATTTAATGGTGAATTTGTATTTATAGCATTTTGTACTTATTGATCAATTAATTGTTGTTTGTTGTGTTGTTTATTGTTAAAGGTTTTCCACCTAAAGATCAAAGACAATCACGGCATTCAGTGTATGTGCACGCAAAGGACCTGTGCCTCTGAACTTTAATAAAAGAGAAAAAAAAAGAGGAAAAGTCGTCCTGGGAATCTTTTGAGTGAAGTCCAGTTGCCCAAACCTCCTCCAGATGTTTGCACCTTTTTCAAGTTGGGGCAAACAGCAAGAACAAAAAAAAAAATCAAACAAACCAGAACAACTTGACAATATGTCTGTTAAATGTCCAAACTGCAAAGAAAGTAAAGTTAGTCGACTCAATTCCACTTGTTCCAACTCGACAATTTATATTGAAATTAGAAAACAATGATTGCTAACTTTGTTGCCCCCAGTGAGAATTAACTCAGAATGGTGGGAATCAAGGTGAAATAAATTCATAAATATATTTTCCTAAATTCTAGAAGTTACCAATTTTTGCCAGTAGGGCCATGAAATAGGGTGTGAAATGGGCATTAAATTCTGTTCTGAGTAGTCTTAAAAAGGTCTCAAAAGGTCTTAACCCTTTCATGGATGAGTTATGAGAACCTTAATCAAGATTTTTTTCCCTGAGTGTTTTAATTCCTCTTTAGGCATGAAAAAAAAATGCCATTGAAATTTTTTTTTTTAATGAACCTATTTTTCATGGTGTTGCAAAAATTTTTGAAGCAAAGAAAAATGTATTTATGGGCATACTGTGTGAAAACTACTGAATATTTAAAAAAAAAAAAAAAAATTAACCTGTCTTGTCCAGCATCATAACAGCAGAATGGTAGTCTGGCTGCCTTTTTGTGCTGAACAAATTTGCTTTGCCGAGGGAAACTTCAATGAAGCTCCCCTTGATATTCTATCGTCTTTATTATGGGTTTTGTTGAATTGCATTTTGATGCCGGACCTGACAACGAAACATGTATTTACTGACATACTATGTGAAAACTATTTTTTTTAAATGCTGCTACTCTGATGTTTTGTCATTTTAAAATACTCTAATACTAGTTATTATTCACTTTATGGAGGTAATATGCCAAAAAACTGTTTCAAAAAACTTAATTACAGTCTAATAAAAATAACAAGCAACTGATTTACACTCAAACATGTTAGTGCAGATCAGGTTTATCAAGAACAGCAAAGTTACAGTAATGGTATGAATGTCAGTGTATGGGATGATCCACTGTGTTGGCTGATATGGAACTAAAACAATAAAATCCATGAATATACATGAGAACAGCTGGAGGATAACTGTCCACTGTAGTGACCACTATGCATGAAAGTCTTAAGTTTAATTTGTAGAAACCTGTAGGAACCCTGTTACAGCAAGTGAAGGTAAAGCATCTTAATGCCACAGATTCTACATTAATTATGATTTACGGGGAAAATTAAATTTAAAGATTCATAAAGTACGCACTACATTAAACAGTCTGTATCACCATCTGTGGAGTAAAACTGTGGAACAAATTGTGTGAGGAGATAAATATCTAACATAATTCAGTTTGAAAAAAGATATAAAGAATTGATTCTTGAGAAGTACAGTATTTAATAATGACGAGGCCTGTTTGTTTATGGATGATGTTGTATTGATAAATCTGCTGGAATTATTGGAGGAAACTGTTGAATTGTTGAGTCTGTTTGTATGACTGCACTGCCATGAACATTTTGTTGTGTATAATTCAGTTACTGCATTATGTATTTGTTGTGGTTCGATGCCAAAATTAGGAAAATTGTATTGTTTGATTCTTGTATTAAGTTAGTGATAAAGGTGTAAAAGCACTGAGGGGCAAGATTAAATAAGTTTAGACTTCTTCGTACTCCTTTTCGACCGTGCAAAATTCAGACTTGTATGTGCTTGAGGAAAGATTCAGTTCATTCAAATGTTTTGTTTTTTGTCTTAGTTTGGTTTGTTTCATTTTGTTTATTTGCACGTTCTAAATAAATAAACAAAAATGCAAATGAATAATGATATTTCCTGCTGGTTTGCGCTCGAACATTTATGCCTGTGTTTGGGAAACAAGCTCCTACTTTGGGATTAAGTTAGTGGAGTTGAAGAAGAGCAAAGTGTGAAACCAAAACTTACTAAAAACATAACCTATACAGTCTATAACAGTACTATTCAAACACCATAAATGCAGTTTCAGTTCCTTAATGAATGTTAAGACTAACAGGAAACACACAAATTCAGACTAACAAAAGCTAATAAGGAAACTGTCAGACTATATGATTAAAAATAAAGCTGACGTCAACAAATGTGGCTAAATTATGCTAGTTACTGTATCAACAGTATACGTCACAATGACAGACAGGACGGAAATGATCGTCTAGTTCAGGGGTGTCAAACTCATTTTAGTTCAGGGGCCACATACAGTCCAATATGATCTAAAGTGGGCCGGACCAGTTAAATAATATAAATAATAGGATAAGAACTTTTGAGTGAAAAAAAAAGTCAAATTCCGTAATGAAAATGTTTACATCTCCAAATTGTACTTGAACATAACATGAACAAATATGAACAACCTGAAAATTCTTAAGAAAAATAAGTGCAATTTTAACAATATTACGCCTTAGTTTATCATTTATACATGTGAATCACAACTAGATCACAGTGGATCTACAAATACACCAAACATTAAATAACAGGGAGAATATTATTAAAAATCCACATACTTCTCTTAAGACATTTCAGATATTCACATTTTTTGTAAAAGGCTAGTCTGTAAATGTAAAAATTTTTTGTGTAATTTAACGTTTTTTTTACACAAGACATAGAAACATTTTTAGTTTTCATTATTCGTCGTCATCATCATCATCTTTATTTGCAGACTTGGGAGTCCATTTAAAAACAGACAAACAAGCAATCAACAGACAGAATACATTTAAAAACACAGGTTAAAAACACAGACAAAACATCATCTATATTATAAAAGACAACTGTACCAGTGTCGCCACAGGGATGACTGGTATCACACTGAACTCTGACTGGGATTAATCAAAAGCTGAATGATGGCATTCTGACAATCGTTCAATTGACATTATTTAAATGCTATTATGATAGTATTTTACTGGTCTGATCCACTTTAGACTGAAATGACCTAAAATGATTCTAACATCATTGATTGTTCATATCTTCAGTGTAATTTCTGCATTTCACAAATTCATCCCAGGGGCCCGATTGAACCCTTTGGCGGGCCGGATTTGGCCCCTGGGCCGCATGTTTGACACCTGTAGTCTAGTTAGTAAGTCCTCAAACACAACTATGGCAGAACTGCCTGTCACAGAGAAAAATATTTTTTAATTCACCAAGTATGAGCTCTGAATGTCCAACTCAACAGTCAAGCTAATAATTTTTTCTGGTGTGATATCAATCTTCTTTTTAAATAGAAAACTGGATATTTCTCTAAACTTAAAAATTGAAGGTATTTTATTTGGTTTCTTTATTAATGATCTGCCTGTTAAGAAACTGTTTATTCTTAATCTCATTTCGTTATTAGCAAAATTTCATGTTCATGCAAGCACATTTGCCAAATATAAACCCAGCTTTGTGATCTTTCAATCCTACTTAAAATCCTACTTGGACACTCTTGACTTTTGCACTAACTCTAAAGCTGTGAAAACTAAAGCCTTATGTAACGAATTTAAGCTGTAATTTTTTTTTCCTGTTTATTCTTTTACTTTTATTTATTTATTTAATTTACTTACTGATATATGTATTTCTATTTAATTTTTTCCTGCCTCACCTCGAGCATTAGGTTTTCTCCATGTTCTGTTGTTCTGTTTGTACTCGGCATTATGTAAATAAAGTTTTGGAGAAAAAAAAAAAGCTGTGGGTAAAATCAATATATTAAATGAATGGAATTTATCTTTAACAAGAAAAGCAGAAAGACTGACTTATTTAAAATGGACTGAATTTACTCTCTGATATAAATATTTATTCTTAGATCTTCATATATTAAGTTATTATTATTATTATTATTATTATTTGTCTTTTCTTCTTTGTGTCTGTGAGCCTTTGCATTTTGTTAAATTATTTGTTTGAACGATATTTCCTTTTGACATCTTGATGTTTGTTCAAAGTTTCTTGATGTTTTGTATACTCATATTTTCAATAAAGTTGGAGACAAAAAAACAGTCAAGCTAATGCTAGTAAAGCACAAACAGCTAACCTGTCAATCTCAGACACCCCTCCTGTCATTATGCACAATTTTTTCACTTTAAAATAATGTCAATGGGCAGATTTTATACAAGTTCACAGCTCGGAACAGTTGTATCTGAGGGGTATTAAACTGTTACATGTTTATTTCTCTTGTAAAGTTTTAACACGAGGGTTTATAGGCAGTGGCGCAGAAAGGGTCCTCTGGGGCCCCAAGCAAAATACATATAAATATATATATATATATATATATATATATATATATATATATATGCATAGCACACAACCTGCATGCATTATCTCACTCTGACAGAGACAGACAGGTGAGGGCAATTTGGACTCAGGGGGCCCCTTCAGAGAATTTGAGACAGCTAGCTTTTACTGCAACTTCTCACTGCTGCTGTGTAGTGAACTTATTCTTTAGACTGTTTGTATCAAGTCTGTTGGTCTTTTGGGGGCTCCTGCTGGCTTAGGGACCCCAAGCAGCTGCCTGCCTTGCCTAATGGCAAGCTGCACCACTGTTTATAGGGACTGACTTGCTTTTGGACCCAGCCCCCCAGTGGACATTGAAGGAACTGCAGTTTTTGATCCTTCAACACTGACTTCACTTTTCAGGTCAAAAGGAACTTTGTATTTATTTCTCACCTCCCAACACACTACTTAGAAACTAGATCTGTCTCACAAAATATTATTCTAAATATTGTATTCAATATAATGTAATATTGACTAAATTTCAGTAATAAACCTTTAAAAGTGATGAAAATGTCCCTCTGAGCTGATGGGATTTTCATACCTTTCGTCGTCTCACTTTCTCGGACAAGATACGATCCTGGTTTGTTTGCCGGAGCCAATAGTTGCCTCTCTGCATCTTTTCTTGTGATGTCTTTGAAAAACCACCTGCAAAGTTCAGAATTAACAGTGTAAGGGTTTACGTTAAACCACCAGTTAACAAAATGAGCGTAATCTGTTAGTTACTAAGAAAAAGTATTCAACTAAATGAGTTAGCCAAGAAAATATTGGTGTTTACAAAGCAGTTGGATCATAGAATGTATTCTTTTTTGTTACAAATCTCATATGTAGAATATAATATTTATCTAGTTGCTTTGTATCTTTTAACCAGGAATGCCTTCATTTGGCTGATTTTTTTTTGTTTTTTTTGTTATTTTTGGCTAATTTTCTTCTTTTAATCCATGCAATAATTTCACAAGATAATCAGTTGTCAAACGTCATTACTTTGACAAATTAACAAATACTTTTGAAAACACAATACTCGGTAATTCTGACTAATTACATTTCAGAACCATCCTTCCTGATGGTGAGAATTAAATATTACAATAAAACATGATTTTGTCTCATTTCTATTCCCTCCATTGGTCTCAAAGCTGAAAAAAGCATCCTTTGTGATTGGTATTGATAATAATAATAATAATAATAATAATAATAATAATAATAATAACAATAATCTGTATGGACTTTCACTTAGGGTCATTCATGTCACTGAACAGCTTGACATTCAACACTAACAGCCTTTTTCAGAGAAGACACTAAAACTCATTAACTAAGAATAGGACAAAGTCATTTTTTATTTTCCAGCCACTTACTCCTCTGTTTCCATGGTGTCGGCTTGGGCCACATAATTTGACGGGATGAATCCTTCTCTGTTGGTTGTCAGGGACTTTGCCTTCCACCACTCACCATGTCTGCAACAATAGACTGTTCATTAGTCGGCAGTGTCACCGAAATAATGGACTAGCCTCTTGAACACAGGATTTTCCATTAAAATCCACTTTAAGCTGCTTATAATTAAAACTAGTTCCACACTTCAGTCATCAGACAGCTCTAATTGTCCTTGATAGTGGAATTTTGTTTCAATGCATGAACTGTTTCATGATGATTTGTTGAATTAGATTTAAATTCAATCTGAGATTAATAAAACTGATACTTTCAGGTTCAGTGTGTAGTCTCCAGTGACATCTAGTGGTGAAGTCAGAGACTGCATCATTCTGCCCTACGGTGGCCACAAAAAACACCGAAATCCTTCACATCATTCTGTTGTATCAGTATTAATTCTGATCTATATTCACATTCTGTTGACACTAATACTGAAATAAAAAACAAAAACAAAACTAAATTACAAAAACAACTACAATCGCTCCGACAAACCATTTTAGATGATGAACTTATGTCCGCATGAGCAAAAGATGTCCTGACGTAATACGTGACCACGCAGGCACGCACTGTGTTTATGGAAGTAAATATGGTTTTGTTTGTTTGTTTGTTTGTTTATTTCGAATTTGCTTTAAAACCAGACAACAAAAGGACTATATAAAAGAAAGAAACATTTGAAATAATCTCCTGCCCCTTTACTCCATCCTTCAACCTACCCTAAATTCTTTCACAAAACACAAAATTTCTATACATATCAAAGACAGATTGTCCATTTTGCAGCAGCATTTCACATTTAAGTAAACTCTGTCCTTTTTGTAGCAGTAATAGTGCATATGTCAAAAACAAAAATAAACTCTGTCCATTTCATAACAATAATACACATTAAAAAAAAAAAAATCAACTCAGTCCTTTTTATAACAATAATTCACATATTAAAAAACAAAACGAAACTCTGTCCTTTTCATGACAATAATTCACATATTAAAAAACAAAAATAAACTCTGTCCTTTTCATGACAATAATACACATAATAAACAACAAAAATAAACCCTGTCCTTTTCATGACAATAATTAATTTATTAAAAAACAAAAATAAACTCTGTCCTTTTCATGACAATAATACACATATTAAAAATCAAAAATAAACTCTGTCCTTTTCATGACAATAATACACATAATAAAAACAAAAATAAACTCTGTCCTTTTCATGTAAACTATCCATTCCATAATAATAATGCACACACACACACACAAAAACTGTCCATTTCTTAGCAGTAATATACTTATTAAAATACTTCCTAGAATTCCAGGCAACCCCACGTGGGGTCCCGACCCCAGGGTTGAAAAACGCTGCCCTAACAGATTCCGTACAGGTCATATATGAGCAAAAAAAATGGATTTGGGCCACATTTGCTTGCAGTTTCAACATAGCCTAAGATAGAACATGAATATGATTTCAAAGCCAACCCATTCACTCATTCAAAATTACCAAAAAACACGACTTAAAAGCATAGTCCATGTCTGTCATTAACCTTTTCTGACTAAATCTTACACTTTGAACCCATAAAGTCTTCCCCTAAGTCAGAGGTTTTGTCGATGATGCAAGCGTCTGTAACCATGTGTGAACTGGCCGTGTAAGCATTATGAACCAGACTGCATTTCAAAGCTCATGTCAGGCCAGAGCTGTACATGAAGCATTAGATAAATAATGAACAACGTTTCTTGTAGTTGAATCAGTCACTTACTCCTCTAGGATTCGCATCTTTTCTCCCTTCTTGAATCCTAAATCGTCAGGGTGCGTTGCTTCATACACATAAAGACCAACCACAATTTTACCCCCTTGCTCTGTAGAAGAAAACAAATATAAAAAAGTTAATCTGTATTTTGTAATGAACAGGGCCTGTTGACATGAATAAATATCATCTGTAATCAATTAAAGCAAAGGCAGCTTCATGTTAGCATCACAATACTGAGTCATTTTCTGAATTCCCGCTTTAAAGCCAGTAGTTTGTGTTTCTGTGTCACTATGTTGGCTTTGTGGAGCTTGAAGTGACCATATTTGGATGAAACGGATGAAGCTACAAGAGTCCGCAGGGCTAGAAGTGAGCTAATGCTAGGTGCTAACTCAGTGATGCAATGGTAAACTTTATCGCGTATTGTGTAACTATTAATTTGCAGTCTTTCACTGGGACCTATAAACCACAACTATCATCGAACTGTCTGAAAAAATATGTTTTACTGAAAAAACGGGAGACATCAGAGCATCTACAAAAGTGGAAAAAAGTTTTTGGACACCCGAAAGAAACTGAACACAAACTCAAATATTATCAAGAAATATTTGTGGATTTTTATTTTTTTTTTTGGTGTTTTAAAATGTGTCAATGCAACTGATTTGTTTGTTTATTGTTAACAAGAAAACAAAACAAAACTTGGTGCTAAAGAAATGTGTCCTACCTTCCATCTTCTGAAACACCTGACCAGGCAGCAAGGAGTTATTCTGCAAAGACACACAAGGAGCTTCAGTTATTAAAAACTAATGTAAAGTAACTATCTATCTATCTATCTATCTATCTATCTATCTATCTATCTATCTATCTATCTATCTATCTATCTATCTATCTATCTATCTATCTATCTATCTATCTATCTATCTATCTATCTATCTATCTATCTATCTATCTATCTATCTATCATTGCGGAATAAAATATTATGTCAACTTAATAATACAGGATTACTGCGGCGTCTTAAAAGTCTTGAATTAACAAATCTACATTTAATACCTTAACCCTATAATGCCAAACGTATCATATTTGATACATGAGTTTTGAAGACCTCTACATGATCAATGTGAATTTTTTTTCTTGAAAAACCTGATGTATACAATTAGCTGCATGCAATACACGGATTTGTATATATTTCTCACTTCCTCACACACTTCATAGATGCCAGATCTGTCTCACAAAAACCTTTTTCTAAATATTATATTCGATATCTGCAATTAGATCCACTAAATTGTACTAGTAACTTGAATTTCCCTCGGGATTAATAAAGTATCTATCTATCTATCTATCTATCTATCTATCTATCTATCTATCTATCTATCTATCTATCTATCTATCTATCTATCTATCTATCTATCTATCTATCTATCTATCTATCTATCTATCTATCTATCTATCTATTCTTGTTTTAATGTGAAAAAATAATATTACAAAAGAAAATTAAGTGCAATTTTAACTACATAAGGCCTAAATGTTTGTGCTTTTTGTAGATCTGATCTGTAATGCACGTGTAGAAATGATAAGTTGAGGCAAAATATTGTTAAAATTGCACTTATTTTTCTGAATTTTTTTTCTTTAAGGTTATTTACATCTTTTTTGTTTGGACAGGTTAAAATATTTTCATAACTTAATGTTATTTTTTGCACTAAAACAAAGAGAAAAATTTGGAGTCGTTATTATTTATAGACTATTATTATTATTATTATTATTATTATTATTATTATTATTATTATTATTATGCAGGATTGGTTAGAATTTCTTTTGACGTGTAAGATTTGTTAAGTTACTCTATCTATCTATCTATCTATCTATCTATCTATCTATCTATCTATCTATCTATCTATCTATCTATCTATCTATCTATCTATCTATCTATCTATCTATCTATCTATCTATCTATCTATCTATCGCTCTTTTTGGATTGTGAAAAAAATTATATTATTCCACATGTTTCTCTTTGTTTTAGTGCAAAAACCCCAACAAAAACATTGAATTATGCAAATATTTACATTAACAAAAACTCTTTTAACAATAAAATGTTAAACCTGTACATTAAATAATCAAATATGAACAATCTGAAATGTCTAAAGAAAATTAAGTGCAATTTTAACGATATAATGCCTACATGTGTTGTTTCTTTTGCAGATCTGATCCGTAATGCACATGTAGAAATGATAAGTTGAGGCATAATATTGCTTTGAGTTTAGATAGGTTGCAAATTTAAATATTTTCATAATTTAATGTAATTTTTTGCACTAAAACAAAGAGAAAAATTTGGAGTTATCATTATTTAAAGGCTGTTATGCTTTTATTTTACTGGTCTGATTCATGTGAGATCAAATGTGGAACCTGAAAGAAAATGAGTTTGACACTTCTGCTCTGTCTGCATGCAAATGATTGTCAACCAAACCCATTTCTAATGGACTTAACTGTCACTTTTTCTTTCAGATAATTTTCCTTCTGTACAGCACTTTGGTCCACTGCAGCTGTTGTAAAGTGCTTTACAAATAAAGTTGGATTGGATTGGAAATAGGTGCAGCATTAAACGTCTGTCATTGTCTCATTGTCTTGCAGCTGTCTGTCTACTTACTATGTTGTTTTTTGTTTTGGAGGTGGGGTCTCTGACATAGTGCTCGGTACGTACAGCTTGCTGGCTGATCTTTCCATCACCACCTCCGCTCAGACCCTCGCTCAGCGTGGACTTCATACAGCCCATCGTTTCTGCAGGAGGAAGTGAGAAAGAGGAAGAGGGAACGCATAATGTCAGCTTCTGAAACAAACACAATGTTTGGTCTCAAACACCTGCATGCTTCTGTTTTTTTTTTATTTCCACACATACAAAAATACCACAGAATGATATTAGTTTCGGCTTTACATATATGTATTTATTGTTACACAGATTTTTATTATGCCACAGATTTTAGACTTTATTCCAGGTAAAGTTACTGCCCAAACCCTTCAACTGAAACTGAATTAACCCATAAACACCCAGTGCTACTTTTGTCAGTTCCCAAATGATTTTTTCTCTTTATTTAGCCTTTTCTAAGTGAATTTCCATCATTTACTATAATATTATCCTCTGAATTTTGCATTTTTTTCCAGTGAAAATCATCTATTTTTCTATGTTTAATTGACTAATCATGTGGATGTTCATAAAAGCTCAGAGTAAATTCAAAGGTTATTTTATCAAAACAGAAAAAAAATGAAGAAAAAGTGATTTTTTTTTTTTATTCCAATCTCTCATTAACTGAACATAAACCCTGTGTCTCCATCCACTGTCATTGATCCAACTCCATGGGTTTTACTGGTGAATCCATGTTGTAGAAGATGACGGTGTTTCCACGTTCACTACAGAAATCATGTAGATTAAGGCTTATACACATATTTCCCGTATTTTCTTGTTGAGAATGAGTAAATTAAATTAAAAATTAACCCATAAAGACCCAGTGCTACTTTTATGGCACTTCCCAAATGAATTTTACTCTCTATTTAACTTTTCTTAAGTGATTTTTCTCCATTTATTATATATTATCCACTATATTTTGCATTGTTTCAGTGAAAATCATGAATTTTTCTGTATGAATTATGAAAGAGCTGCAGCATCTGAAACCGACCACAATGAACATTTGACAGATAAACAGAACCACAGTGCTTCAGTTTCAGACTCACAGTTTGTCATGTCTTTTATGGATTGGGCTTGTCTCTGTCAACTCACCATATATTTTTATGAATAATTTTCTTTTTTTTTTTTTTTTTTTTTTAAATCAATTACAAGAAATTTCAGGCGTCCCCATTTGAATTCCAGGTGACCCCACGTGGGCTCCCGACCCCAAGGCTGAAAAACAGTGCAACACTGTAAGTATTTCATTTCATTTATTCATTCCAATTTAAATGACTGGAAAGAAGCAGGACAAAGAAAACTTACAAAACCTGCCCCTTTCTTCAAACACCTGCTTACATCAAATAAGTTGCCCTTACAGTAAACAGTCCACATCAGAAGTTTCCGACCTTTTTTGTCTCATGACCCCATTTTAACATCACAAATTTCTGGCGACCCCAGACATTCAGAATGGAGACTTTTTTTTTTTTTTGCTAAAATTAATTTGTTTTTGATCATGTAATAGTTTGCTATACTATGTGTGCTAATAAAAATTAATTTTAGATGACATTTAGTCTATATAATGAATTTTATTATGGATGGAGGCAGTAAATCCAGGTGTAGATTACTGCACAAAGGGAGAATTTTTATTTTTATTTTTTCCGTCCAGCTTGGATTTACGAGGCTGACAATTAATACTGAACAAACAAGAACTCAAACTATGAATTACGAAAGAGCTGCAGCATCTGAAACCGACCACAATGAACATTTGACAGATAAACAGAACCACAGTGCTTCAGTTTCAGCTTCAGTTTGTCATGTCTTTTATGGATTGGGCTTTTCTCTGTCAACTCACCATAGATTTTTATTAATAATTTTTGTTTTGTTTTGTTTGTTTTAAATCAATTACTAGAAATTTCAGGCGACCCCATTTCAATTCCAGGCGACCCCATGTGGGCTCCCGACCCCAAGGCTGAAAAACACTGCACTATACGGTGCATCACTGCCTCATTGATTCCGGAGCACAGGTCCGCTGTGTAAAAGTCCAGCCTGTCTCACCTCTGTTTCTCCTTTGGTTTGACTGTGGAAATCAGTCAATAGTGAAAAAAAAAGGTGGGATCAACATGTCACCTTTTTTTCCGGGATCTCTGTGTACAAGTGGCTACTGTCTGCTCTGTATTACAGGTTTAAGGAAATAATAAAACCAACCATATTCATCACTATCAGCACTGACAGCGCTTTGTCACATGTGTTTTATGATTGTTCAGGTTCTACGCCATGACATAACATCACACACACACACACACACACACACACACACACACACACACACACACACACACACACACACACACACACACACCTACTGTAAACACTCAGTCCTGCTGACGTTCACATTCAGTCCTGTTAGATTCCTGACACACTTTTAAACTTTGGACCCGTTTGAAATTATTTTACAGCTTTTCCTCACTTTTACATTTGTTTTTATCACCTATCCTGATTTACAGTTACAGTAGTTATGGTCTGTTTTACCAAGAGGAGTCCGCTTCTTTATCCCATAACGACCCAGAGCTACTTTAATGTCAGTTCCCAAATGAAATTTTCTCAATATTTAACCTTTCTTAAATAACACTAGGTTACAAAAAAATGTTTTTTGCAAGTTGTCTAGGTTTTTTCAACTGAATTAGGACCATTTTGCTGCACCGCTAAATCCAAAAATGACATCTGTTTTTCTCAATCAGGTCAAGTTTTTTTGCTAATTTGATTTTGAAAAATTTGATCTTCTCACAAAATTGATTACATTTTTGTGACTTTATCAGTTGATTTTTTTTATATAGTTCTCAGCCAAAATAGGTTTTTAAGAGAAAAAAAAATAATTTTCTAACAGGATGTATTTATTAAGTGTTACAAACTGTAGCAGAATACGTCAGACTTATTTTTGCAAGATCTTGTAGTTGAAGCCATTTCATTCACCTGTAATAATAAAAAAAACATTAATCATAAATTGGCAAAAGTCAAATCTTCAGAACTCGTTTATTGCAAGAAATATGAGAGAATTTTGTCTCATATGATGTGAAAATGCCCATAAATGTAAGCAAAAATGTTAAAAAGCCAATATGTAGCATAGTTCAGAAAGTTAACCTGATTGAGCAAAATTAATGTGATTTTTGGATTCAGCACACCAAAATTATCCTAAATCAGCTCAAAAAACTTAAACAATAAATTTGCTGTTGACCAGTGTTATTTATCACTTTTTATTTAGAATGTTGTCCTCTGTGTTTTGTATTTTATCAGTATAAATCAGGTATTTTCCTGCATTTAATTTACTGATCATGTAGATTAGGTTTATACACATATTTCCCATATTTTCTTATTGAGAATGAGTAAATTAAATTAAAAATTAACCCATAAAGACCCAGTGTTACTTTTATGGCACTTCCCAAATGAATTTTTCTCTCTATTTGAGCTTTCTTAAGTGATTATTCTCCATTTATTATAATATTATCCACTGTATTTTGCATTGTTTCAGTGAAAATCGTGAATTTTTCTGTATTTTATTCACTGATCATGTAGATGTACGTTTAAACTCAGATTAAAGTTGGGGGTTATTATAACAAAAGCAGAAAAAACTGAAGAAAAAGTGACTTTTTCACTCAAATATATCATTAACTGAACATAAACCAAGAATTTCCATCCACTGTCATTGATCCAACTCCATGGGTTTCACTGGTGAATCAATGTTGTTGAGGATGACAGTGTTTCCATGGTAACTACGGAGCCTCTGAGCATCCAAATGGGTCATATCTGATGACCATGAAAAGATGAAAAACTATACTTTACACCAATTATTTACATGTATTGATAGGATTAGAGGATCAACAGGTATTAAACAGTTTAGATCAGTAGATATTTTTGGTCACTGGTGGATGTTTAGGTCTTTGAGGGTTAAGTGAACAAAAAATTCTATGAAATTGACAGTTTGTATAGTTGCCTCTGTACATATATGTCAAAACATGAATGCTCTTTTACAATTACAATAAACAAAAAAAGCAAAAAAACAAACAAAACAACAGTCTATATGGAAGGAGAATGTGATTTTGCATTGATAGAATCTGCAAAAGTCCGGAAAACACTTTTCTATGTTATTTATTTTGAATATGACTTCACTTTAACCTCAGTTACATGTAAATCCCAAGAAAATTGGACTTTTTCAGCAAAATATATCATTAACTGAATGTAAAACAGGCGTCAACAATGACTGTCATTGATCCAACTCCATGGGTTTTACTGCTGAATCAATGTTGTTGAAGATGATGGTGTTTCCATGGTAACTACGGAGCCTCTGAACGTCCAAATGGGTCATATCTGATGACCATGAAAAGATGAAAAACTATACTTTACACCAATTATTTACATGTATTGATAGGATTAGTGGATCAACAGGTATTAAACAGTTTAGATCAGTAGAGTTTTTTGGTCACTGGTGGATGTTTAGGTCTTTGAAGGTTAAGTGAACAAACAATTCTATGAAATTTACACTTTGTAGTTGCCTCTGTACGTTTTCGTCAAAACATTAATGTTTTTACCCTTAAAATGATCAAAATAAAGCCCAAAAAATGGTCTATACGGAAGGAGGATGTGATTTTACATTGATAGAATCTGCAAAAGTCCGGAAAACACTTTTCTATGTTATTTATTTTGAATATGACTTCACTTTAACCTCAGTTACATGTAAATCACAAGAAAATTGGACTTTTTCAGCAAAATATATCATTAACTGAACATAAAACAAGCATCTACATTGACTGTCATTGATCCAACTCCATGGATTTTACAGATGAATCAGTGTTGTTGAGGATGACAGTGTTTCCATGGTAACTACGGAGCCTCTGAACGTCCAAATGGGTCATATCTGATGACCATGAAAAGATGAAAAACTATACTTTACACCAATTATTTACATGTATTGATAGGATTAGTGGCTCAACAGGTATTAAACAATTTAGATGAGTAGATATTTTTGGTCACAGGTGGATGTTTAGGTCTTTGAAGGTTAAGTGAACAAACAATTCTATTTAATTCTATCTAATTTACACTTTGAATAGCCTCAGTTACATGTAAATCACAAGAAAATTGGACTTTTTCAGCAAAATATATCATTAATTGAACATAAAAACAAGCGTCTACATTGACTGTCATTGATCCAACTCCATGGGTTTTACTGCTGAATCAATGTTGTTGAAGATAACGGTGTTTCCATGGTAACTACGGAGCCTCTGAACGTCCAAATGGGTCATATCTGATGACCATGAAAAGATGACAAACTGTATTTTACACCAATTATTTACATGTATTAATAGAATTAGTGGATCAACAGGTATTAAACAGTTTAGATGAGTAGATATTTTTGGTCACAGGTGGATGTTTAGGTCTTTGAAGGTTAAGTGAACAAACAATTCTATGAAATTTGTACTTTGTATAGTTGCCTCTTTACATATTCGTCGAAACATTAATGTTTTTACCCTTAAAATTATCAAATTAAAGCCTAAAAAATGGTCTATACGGAAGGAGGATGTGATTTTACATTGATAGAATCTGCAAAAGTCCGGAAAACACTTTTCTATGTTATTTATTTTGAATATGACTTCACTTTAACCTCAGTTACATGTAAATCACAAGAAAATTGGACTTTTTCAGCAAAATATATCATTAACTGAACATAAAACAAGCATCTACATTGACTGTCATTGATCCAACTCCATGGATTTTACAGGTGAATCAATGTTGTTGAGGATGACAGTGTTTCCATGGGAACTACGGAGCCTCTGAACGTCCAAATGGGTCATATCTGATGACCATGAAAAGATGACAAACTATACTTTACACCAATTATTTACATGTATTGATAGGATTAGTGGCTCAACAGGTATTAAACAATTTAGATGAGTAGATATTTTTGGTCACAGGTGGATGTTTAGGTCTTTGAAGGTTAAGTGAACAAACAATTCTATTTAATTCTATCTAATTTACACTTTGAATAGCCTCAGTTACATGTAAATCACAAGAAAATTGGACTTTTTCAGCAAAATATATCATTAACTGAACATAAAAACAAGCGTCTATATTGACTGTCATTGATCCAACTCCATGGGTTTTACTGCTGAATCAATGTTGTTGAAGATAACGGTGTTTCCATGGTAACTACGGAGCCTCTGAGCGTCCAAATGGGTCATATCTGATGACCATGAAAAGATGAAAAACTGTATTTTACACCAATTATTTACATGTATTGATAGGATTAGTGGATCAACAGGTATTAAACAGTTTAGATCAGTAGATGGTTTTGGTTGCCAGTGGATGTTTGGGTCTCTAGGAGTTAAAGTCATATGTGCATGTGTCTTTGAGGGTCAAAATACCACAGCTTTATAACTCCCATTGTCTACCACAGTGTCAGGTTTCATGGACTGGACTAGACGGATGTGATCTGGAATTTCGGATTGTTTAGACAAGAGTCAGGTGAAACCCCAACCAAAAAAAAAAAAAAAAAAAAAAAAAACCCAAGGAGACACACCTGTGTGTTTAACTTGACCAAACAAAGATAAAATAGCATAGGGCAGGTCAAGAAAAGCAACTAAACGCACACTGAAGCGCAGGTGTAGCAGGAAACCTCGTCCTTCTGCTATGATATGCTTTGTTGGTTCAGTGACTCTGTTATATTTTTAACTTGACAGTCAGCAAACAGCCGGAAACCGAGGGTCTAAACAGATTCAGAGCCAGCACACAATCACAATGCTCTGCTCTGACCAATGTGAAAACTTCCTCCTTTGGCCGTGGGTCGATCCACAGTTTGGAAACGAAAGGAGACGACAGGGAAAGAGAAGCTAGTACACAGTAGAGCTGGAGTGAAACTGCTTTATATATGTACTGAAATGTCAATAAAACAGGTTCAGCTGATGATTTATTACAAAATGACAAGAGAATGAGGCTCTTATTAATGCCAGGTAATGAAGTAAATCTGTCTGGTATTGTTTTTCTTAATGTAGATGTTATTTTTACTAAATATTTATTGTCAAATGTGTTGGTTATATGTTTTAACTTGTAACTATGTTGTATTTGCAGCTAACTATTTTGGCCAGGACTCCCTTGTAAAAGAAGTTCTCTGGTTAAATTTAAAAAAAAAAATAATGATAATAATAATAAAAAGAAAAATCCTGTAGTGTAGGGTAAAATTTTCTTCAATTTGAGTCAATTTTACTGTGTATCTCCCACTACAGGATTTTTCTTTTTATTAGTATCATAATTTTTTCTCCTAAATCTTAATTGAGATTAAAAACCTCTTTTACAAGGGAGTCCTGGCCAAGATAGGCAGCAGCAAATACAACATAGTTATAAGTTACTCAGAAACTACTTTATATATGTACTGACATGTAGATAAAACAAGTTAACTTGTTGATTTATTACAAAATGACAAGAGAATGACGCACTTATCAATGACAGGTAATGAAGTACATCTGTATTGTATTGTTTTTCTTAATGTAAATGTTATTTTTACTCACTATTTATTGTCAAATGCTTGGATTTTCTTCCTGGTTAAATAAAAAAATAATGATAATAATAATAAAAAGAAAAATCTTGTGGTGGGAGATACACAGAGGAAAATTTTTGTCAATTTGAGTAAATTTTACTCAGGCAAATTTCTTGTGTATCTCCTACCACAGGATTTTTCTTTTTATTAGTATCATATTTTTTTCTTTTAAATCTTAATTCAGATTAAAAACCTCTTTTACAAGGGAGTCCTGGCCAAGACAGGCAGCAGCAAATACAACATAGTTATAAGTTTCTCAGAAACTACTTTATATATGAACTGACATGTAGATAAAACAGGTTCAACTGATGATTTAATACAAAATGACAAGAAAATGAGGCACTTATTAATGTCAGGTCATGAAGTAAATCTGTATTGTATTGTTTTTCTTAATGTAAATGTTATTTTTACTCACTATTTATTGTCAAATGATTAGATTTTCTTCCTGGTTAAATAAAAACAAATAATGAGAATGAGAATAAAAACCAAAATCTTGTAGTGGGAGATACACAGAGGAAATTTTTTTTCAATTTGAGTAAATTTCCTGTGCATCTCCCATTATTATTATTATTATTATTATTATTATTATTATTATTATTATTATTATTATTATTATTATTATTATTTCTTTTTATTTAACCAGGAAAAAAAATCCCATATCTTCATTGAGATTAAGAACCTCTTTTCCAAGGGAGTCCTGGCCAAAATTGGCAGCAGCAAATACAATAATTTTATCTATTTTTTTTTTTAAAGTTACTCAGATTACATTTGGTCCCTCTCTAAAAAGAGTGAAAGTTACTCTTTGGGTAGAACTCTCCAAACTCAATACAGAGTCAAATTTACTCTTTTTGAGGAAAATTATTTTGAAAAAATGCTCAGTAATTTTTCCTGTGTAATAGACGGAACAAAGTAGTTAATAAATGTACATAAATCTGGAGTATTTAAGAAAAAAAAAACAGGAAATTAACACCTAATTCCGTATATTTCATCTCCTTATGACTATGCGAGTATGACCACATCCACTTCTCGGATTTCACTGATTTCATTGACATCTGACATGGGTTTGCTCTTACCTCTCTAAACGTGCCGTATATTCCAGGTCAAGGGAACAGTTATTCCACTACGGAGCAGATTCCTGAGGTGTCTTTTGTGTGTGTTTCATC
This sequence comes from Sphaeramia orbicularis, assembly GCF_902148855.1. Classification (NCBI taxonomy): domain Eukaryota; kingdom Metazoa; phylum Chordata; class Actinopteri; order Kurtiformes; family Apogonidae; genus Sphaeramia; species Sphaeramia orbicularis. The sequence goes on from NC_043973.1 coordinate 44,494,511, forward strand.
AGAACGCTGACAGACTGGCGGAGTTTAGGTGTTTAGCTTTGACTGAGTGGACTGTTACACTCAGCCTCCAGAATGAGGAACTTAGAAAAACTGGCAGGGGATTTTTCTTTCTTACCTAAACTTCCTGGTACAATTGTCTAATGATTATTTGCATAATCAGCAACACACAGACACACAAAGGAGCATTATAAACACAGTCCTTTTGAGACTATCATACGCATAAACGCTGCACTTATTGTAAACACATAAACTTATTATAAACACATAAAGTAAAAGAATTCACTAAGAAAGTAGGAAAACAAATGGGGAAACACTAAAATATCCCATTATATTATTTTTTAAAAAAAGTACATTTACAACTGTTGATAATGAATATAAGTGTGTTAAACTGATTTGTACGGGTTAAAATTCACAATATTTTAACAGTTTTAAATTCTATTAAACTAAATGTAATTATTTTCCAACATTGACCCCTGCTGGTGAAGTCACACAATTACAACAACACAGGAAACTCCGCTGTTTTCCCCCATGAGTGGTAATATATGTTAATAGTGAATTTTAGTGTGTTAAACTGATTAATACTGGTTTAAATTCACTATATCCTCCTGAGACAAAGGACATTCCATTAATATATAAATAAATCAATCAATTAATCAATCATTCAATCAAAAATATTTTAACCCTTTCATGCACAGTGGTCACTCCAGTGGACAGTTATTCTACAGCTGTTCTCTTGTATATTCATGGATTTTTGTTGTTCTTTTTTTTTTTTTTTTTTTCTTCACATATCTTTACTAAAGTTTTAAGACACTCCATATCTTTTCTGACATGAATTGGCATCGTTATGTAGATCTCTCCTGAGCATAAACCCCCAGAATCACAAACCCTCTCCATAGTTTTTACACAATTTATCAGTAAACACGTTTCTGTGCATCAAAAATTAAACGTATGGTGTCCAGCTGAGTGCACATTTTTGCCACTTTATGAAAAATAGGTTCAATAACAAATTTTTTTCTTTTTTTTTTTTTTAATGTATTTTTTTTTACATTTTAACCCTTTCATGTATACTGGTCACTACAGTGGACACTTATTCTACAGCTGTTCTCTTGTATATTCATGTTTTTTTTTTTTTTTTTTAACACATATCTTTATTAAAGTTTTAAGACATTACATATCATTTCTGACATGAATTGGTAACATTGTGTAGATCTCCCCTGAGTGTAATAGTTATAGTTTTCACGCAATTATCAGTAAATGCATGTTTCTTTGCTTCAAAAATTAAATGCATGGTGTCCAGCTGAGTGGACATTTTTGCAACTTCATGAAAAATAGGTTCCTAAGAATTTTTTTAATTATTATTACTATTTTTTTTTTTTTTTAAATGTATATATATATATTTTTTTACTTTTTTAAAATGTATTTATTTTTCATAAGAAAATTTTCAATCTTATTGTTTTTTTCATGCCTAAAGAGGAATAAAAACACTCAGGAAAAAAAAAATCTTGATTAAGGTCGTCATAATTCGTGCATGAAAGGGTTAAAAATTATTTTTATTTTATTTATTTATCTTTTTTTTTTTTTTTTTTTTCATAAGAAAATTTTCAATCACATTGTTTTTTTCATGCCTAAAGAGGAATAAAAACACTCAGGAAACAATTTTGATTAAGGTTCTCATAATTCATGCATGAAAGGGTTCAAAATGTACCTGAACAAACTGTTGCATTATGTAGTTTCTAATCAAGACAATTGTTTGATGTGAAAAAGGAAAAAAAAATTTTTTTTAAATCCCTATTTCTGCATCTCAGGAGGATATCTTAACAGTTTTTACTTCTATTAAACTAAATGTAATTTTTTTCCCAACAGTGACCCCTGGTGGTGAAGTCACACAATTACAACAATACTGGAAACTCCACTTTTTTTTTTTTTTTTTTTTCCCCATGAGCGGTTATTTATGTTAATAATGAATCTTAGAGTGTTAAACTGATTTGTACTGGTTTAAATGTATTATATTTTAACAGTTTTAACTTCTATTAATCTAAATGTAATTATTTTCCAACAATGACCCCTGTTGGTGAAGTTGCATAATTACAACACAGGAAACTCCACTTTTTTAAAAAATTTTTTCCCATAAACGGTTATTTATGTTAACAATAAATCTTAATGTGTTAAATGGATTTGTATGGGTTTAAATTCACTATATCCTCCTGAGACAAAGGACATTCAAATACTTATTTTATTTCATTTTATTGCATTTTTTTCCCCTCTTTATCTTTCTTAGACGTTAGTATTGTTAATATTTTCTTGTGAGGGTTTTCGCCACCACCTTCTTCTTCCTTTTTCTCCCCCCTTCACTCTTTCCTTCTCTTCTCCCCCTTTCTTCTCCTCCCTCCTGTTTCTTCATGTCAGGTCCGGCATTGAAATATAATTCAATGAAACTCAAAATAAAGACAGCAGAATATCAAGGGAAGCCTCATATACTTAATGAAGTTTCCCTCGGCAAAGCAAATTTGTTCAACACAAAAAGGCAGCCAGACTACCATTCTGCTGTTATGATGCCGAACAAGACAACTTCCAAAAAAAAAAAAAAAAAAAAAAAAACTAGAAAAGCACTCTGAGAGCGCAGACCTCAGCCAAGGCAGATCAGTGCCCCCCCCCCATCACCACCAAAATTTAATCATTTGTTCCTTGTGCCAGTATCAATATTTCCTGAAATTTTCATCCAAATCTGTCCATAACTTTTTGAAAGATCCGGATCAGTCTTTGCCATTTGATAGAACACCCCATTGTAAATCCCTGAGTCAAATTGCATGAGATTTGCACAATTCCCCCATATTGTGATTTCCACCATAAATATTAGTCCCATATTTATTTTACCTATATTTTAAGATTCCTTGACCATGAAAACATACCATTAGGAACTGGATTCATAATTATATCCTTATTAGTTCAGTAGTTATTCACCAAAATCACATTTCTCGTAATGGCGGTTTTCTTCTGGATCTAGCTCCTTAAGTATTAAAGCTACATGAAATCCGGTGGCATACTCCCGATACGGAACTGACTGAGCTACACGATGGCGCTTGTCAGAAATTTCTACCTTTAATATTAAAGGCACAGTAGGCCAAAAAGTAAGGGCACCCCCATTTTTTATATAAATTGAGATAAAATCCGCCTTCTGGATCAGATCCGGATCAGCCTTTGAAATGTGATAGAGGACCCCATTGTCAGTTCCTGAGTTAAATTTCATGAGTTTTGGTCAATAATTAAGCGAGATATTGGGAAACGAAAATTTTGGCCCCATTTACCACAATGTTAACGAAAATTTCAAAGTGATCCAGAATCCAGGATTTCTTCCGGATCACCCCCAAAAGTTAATCATTTCTTCCTTATCCCATTTCCAACAAACCCTGAAAATTTCATCAAAATCTGTCCCTAACTTTTTGAGTTATGTTGCACACTAACGGACAGACAAACAAACAGACAGACAAACAAACCCTGGCAAAAACATAACCTCCTTGGCGGAGGTAATCATTATATTTCAACAGTTTTAACTTGTATTGAACTAAATGTAATTTTTTCTCCAGCAGTGACCCCTGCTGGTGAAAACACACAATTACAACAACACAGGAAACTCCATTTTTTCCCATGAGCGGTTATTTATTCTCATTTGTCCGACACCAGGAGTAGAAAATGCGGTTATAGACAGTCAGGCGAGCACCTGCTGGACACACTTGGCAGTACCATGCACCTGCCTAACATGCCGGATTATGGACACTAGGGCTTTACACAGTGTTCTTAAAGCAGATGAGAGTCACTAGTCACATGGCAGTTTACGAGTTGAAGTCCTGACGGAGTGAGAATCCTAAAAAAAAAACAGTCGTGTTTCTCCGATTATATCTGCTTTTCTGGAATGACATGAGTAAGTGTTGAGGCAGAACAACCAAAATCCACAGCTGTTGATGTATGTTTTGCATGCATTGTGGTCTATATGGATAATAATTGTGTTATATGGCAGAGGATACACACATTATACAGTCGCAGTAGATGGTGGTCACATATACATGAACACGTACATACTGGAAGCTCCACTTATTATCGCATATCTACATGAAGAGTGTTCAAAACGGCCTTATTATAAAAGTAAAAAAAAAAAAAAAAAAAAAGACTGTTTAAAAGATACAGTACACCACTGTTATTTCCTTTTCTAACCACTATTCCAGTCATACTCACTGTAATCATTGCTATACCATTAATGTTCTACAACAGGGGGGGTCAAACACGTGGCTCGTGGGCCAAAACCAGCCCGCCAAAGGGTCCGATCGGGCCAGTGGGACGAATTTATAAAATGCACATTCAGTCCAATTTGACTGCGTGTTGGCCAGCCCAGTAAAATAATAGAATAATTACCAATATATATATATATATATAATCAGGACTCCAAATTTGTCTCTTTTTGCATGAAAATGTGCTTTTATGAGACTGATTTCATGAAACTGTGTTGTATGTGACGCCAGTTTATTGCATTTGGTGGGCTATACGTGCGTATTTTCATCCTTTCGTGAGTCAATGCGCTAGCTGCTAATTGCTAACTGCTAATCGTGCTTTCCACCAATCTCGCTAATTGCACTAATAGCTCACCCTAAACCTAAACCTAACTGCTAATCCCAGTAATGGTGTACTATTTTGTGTAACTATACATGCTGAAAGCTTATAATGCATACAGATAACACACCAATTAAAAATAGTGTGCTATCTGTACGCAATTCATGATACCACGTTAGCATTTGGTGCGCTATACGTATGCATTTTTCACCTTTCACGTGTTATTGAACACCATTTCATTGCGTATCAATTTACGCCAAGATCTCCGGTTGACATTACGCTAACTCTCAGTGCGTCGCATTTGATGCGGCGTGAACACACGGAAAGCTAACAATGTGCTGTGTATATTTACGCAAGTCATGATATTACGTTGCTTTTACAAATGATCCTTTTACAAAACATGAGAATAACCTGAACGAATATGAAGTATCTGAAATGTCTTCAGAAAAATAAGTACAATTTTAACAATAGGACAATAGAGGGATACTCTCCTGGGGGGTCGTGAGTGACATCATCATGCACGCGGGTGCGTTAGCGACTACTGTTGTACATCGCAACAGTATAAGTCACTTGGCACATGCAGAGCCCAGAATTTTGGATGATTTCTTCAGTACAGTTCATCCGTTTAAGGTCTTCAACTATCAGGATCTATGTTTGCCTCAAAGGGTGTCTTCAACGACAGTCTTCGGTAAAAGTGACGGTTGCATTTTGTAGCGCTTCTATTCTGACAACCTACAGCACAGCAAGACCTTTTCCCTCCTCTTTTCTCTCTATTCTCTCCGATCTCTCAATTGACCTCCGTTGATATACAGTTTTTTTTCTTCCACCAGAGTGCATGTGCGACTGCGGTGACGTCGACCATGATGTTGACCCCGAAGTGGTCTATATAACCCACCATGTCCTCCATATGCTGCATTTCCACTATGTGGAACCAGCTCAACTCCACTCGGCTCGGCTTGACTCGGTATTCCTGGAGACCGTTTCCATTACAGGATACTACTGAATTTACAGTACTTGGACGTCATAGCGATGCAGCGTGTTATTTCCGTGTCGTCTGCTCAGAGAGTTGCTGATAAACTCACTCGTTGCGTGTTGTCTTGTCTGAATTTTTACGTCGGCCACCAAAGACCGAATCTCCTCGACCGACCATGGTGTAGTTTTGGGCTGTTATCAAGTGGATTACTGTACCACTATATTTACTGTCAACTTCCACATCTGTTTTTTGTAAAACGGCGGGTCACAGAGAAAACTGTCTGACCAATCAGTGGTCTGCAGTGTTATACGTCACAGTTTACTATCGCTTGGAACCTCGGCGAAGGTGATACCAAAAAACTAGTACCGGGTCCCAGATTCCAGGTCCTTTTTCGTAATGGAAACGCAAAAAGGCCAAGCCAAGTCGAGTCGAGCCGGTACCACGCAGTGGAAACGCAGCAATATACAGGTCTGTCGCATTACTTTTAGAATTACGTTCAGCATGCGTGATGTAGCCTGTGTCGCAAAAATTTAAAGGGGAAGGATCAGTCTTATGGATCGGTTTATATACGATATATCACAATATATCACGATACTGTTAACAAGGCGGTATTTTTTGTTTTGTTTCTTTTTTTAAAAGATTATTTCCTAGAAAAACTTAAAGTGCAGCATTTGGATAAATAAAGTTTTAATGTGGCTTCACCAGTCCAAAAAACATGCAAATAAATAAATAAATAAATGGTGTTTTACAGACATTACAGTTTAAGATCCTGCTTAAATGTTCATATTCTATTAGTTGTGAAAAGAAATCACAACATTAGAACATTATTTTTGGGCAATTCCAATAAAAAAACTAATATCTGCCTCTTTCAGACAGTAAAAAGTGCTTTTAGGATGCTTGAAGTAGCCATTATCAATTTCAAAACACTATATGTATGACCTGCAATATCCCAGTACTACTTTTGCAGTATATAAACACCAGAGCAAAATACCCATGTGAATATAAAATAAAAGAGCATGAGAAACAAAAAAGAAAAACAAAAAACAAAAATGACTTTCCGCCATGTCTGCATTTGAATAAATACTTACAAATATCGATACGGTATATATTTTTTTATATCGATACAGTATCATGAAGTGAAATATCGTGATATATTGCAGAACCAATATTTTCTTACACCCCTGTAGACCACAAAAAAAGCCAAAAAAACCCCCAAAACCTAAATATCACTCCTTTAATCTGACATTATTTAGAGGCTATTATGCTATTATTTTCCTGGTCCGATCCATTTGAGATCACATTGGGCTGAATATGACCCCTGAACTAAACTGAATTTGAACCCCCTGTTGTACGATGTCGGTGGAAACGTCTCTGAACAGATACACAGGCAGTGTGCACATGGTGTTGTTTTGTTCGTTTTTTGCTGTTTCCAGGTTTCCTACAGCTGAGCAGTCCGATTCTCCCTACAGCACAGGTGTCAAACATGCGGTCCGGGGGCCAAATCCAGCCTGCCAAAGGGTCCAGTCCGGCCCTGGAGATGAATTCGTGAAATGCAAAAATTACACTAAGATATTAACAATCCTTTTAGTTCAGGTTCCACATTCAGACCAATTCAATCTCAAGTGGGCAGGATTCAGTCAAATACGATCATAATAACATACAAATAACGTCAACTCCAAATGTTTCTCTTTGTAAATGTAAATGTTTTCATGTATTTACACTAAAACAAAGTACAATTTCGCAAAAGCCTGAGCAAATATGAACAACCTGAAATGTCTTAAGAGAAGTACAATTTCAACAAAATTCTGCCTGTTATTAAATATTTTGCGTGTTTGTAGATCCATTGTGATCTGTAAGTTATAATGTACATGCGGAAATGATAAACTGAGGCAGAATATTGTTAAAATTACACTTATTTTTTCAGTTTGTTCATGTCATCCACATCTTTTGAAAGAATAGTTGGTACATGTAAGCCTTTTCATCCTACTATATAATGCATGTTTCGGCCTTGCCCTGTGTCCCATCGATGCGTGATCGATGTTGCAGCACGGGAGGGCGTATGGGTACAATGCTGCTGTTGCACCACGGGAGGGCGCTATCGTACAATGGCACCACGGGTACAATGCCACTAGTAATGTAAATTTACTTTTTTTGCTCCAAAACATAGAGAAAAGTTTGGAGTTGACATTATTTATACACTAGCGGCATAGTACCTGTGGTGCCATTATACCATAGCATAGAGGCTAAAATCGCCCAGCATAGCTCACAACAATTGAATACGGACATAAAATTATGCCTAGGACATAGTCAGGTAATGTTTCTATTCATTTGGCGAGTTTGGCGGTGAGCGGGCCTGTGAAGGCTGAGGAAAACCCGTACAAACGCCCTCCTGTGCTGCAACATCGGGACATCGATCGGACAAACACGCGCCAGACACAGAAACGTCCATTACAGTAGGATTATTGTTATTATTTTACCGGTTTGGCCCACTTCAGATCAAATTTAGCTGAATGTGGCCCCTGAACTAAAATGAGTTTGACACCCCCGCTCTACAGTATCATCAATTTAAAGGAAGCACGAGCCATTCCCTGGCTGTATAATCTCTATGAGCATCACTGCGTCTACAAACATGCTACTCCCACTGTGACCCCTTACACCAGCACCACCCACTGCTCCCACTAACTATCCACACCACTACAAAACTCCCTTTTTTTTTCGTCTGTCGTCGTCTCCGTGTGTGTTTAGTAGCTAAGACTGAACGTAAAATCAGCTTTACAGGAACATCGATACCCCGCCCCCGGCTCCTGAAAGTACACAGTGGGGTTCTTCTCCTGTTCAGAGGAGCGCTGGGTGACCGAATCGCAGCAGAGTGACCCTACGGTGGATTATTTTTACAGAGTCAGTGCCTTTAATGGAGCCTCAGCCGCAGCACATCACAGCTACCCTCCAGCAACAGGCCTTCGCTTCTTTATGGATGGATTTATGCCGCCGCCGCCGCTGGCCGGAGTGTGTGGCAGGTTAACTGTTCCTTTGCTCCGCCTCCCTCTGGGCCGAGGAGGAGCTCTGGCTGTCCTCGGTGTCGTCTCCATCTGTAGCCAAAAAATGAACACACAGAGCATCAGTAAAACTACACTACACCTGACAAACGCAAACGAAACAAGATAAATCTGCATCAGAATACTGGGATGAAATACACTATATGGACAAAAGTATGTGGACACGTTGAATTCAGGTGTTTCTTTTCTGACAGGGGTCTGGGACAAGTTTGTAATAGTTTTGGATTTTTCATTATAGTTTAGTTTTATTTCGTTTAGACTTTTTTTTTTTCTCTAATTCAGTTAGTTTTGATTTGTTTTTAGTAGAGCCCGACTGATTAATCGGCCGGCTGATTAATCGGGCCGATTATAGCGTATCACCGATTAATCAACATCGGCCAATATGTAGCCGATATATTAACTTTTTTTGTTACGCGGAGATTCTGTTGCTCGCTGCTCCTGTGTGTGTGTGTGTGTGTGTGTGAGGGTGTGTGCGTGTGCTGCCCGGAGAATAAGAGGAACTTTAAAGCGAGTTAGTTTCACTTTCTCCTGCTCGGACAATGACGCTATCACCCCCCACACACACTATCACATAATCACTGAGCTACACCCCCCCCCCCCCCCCCCCCCGCTTGCAAGGATGGACTGCTTATCCCCCCCACCCCCACACTCCGACCCCCCACCCCGGTGAAAATCACGGACGGTTCACGGATCACGGATAGTTTATAAACAATATTTCCTTAAAGTTTAATGGGAAAAAATGCCTCAGAGATGGTTTTTGCTTAATTTCTCTCTTTTTTTTGTATGTTTTTTTTATTTTTTTATTTTTTTATCCATGACAATGATTTTAAATGTTCTATCTCTAAATTTCTGAAATATTTTTCATGCTCTGATTGTAAATAATAATTTTCTACCACAACTAACAATCAACTTTTATCACATCTCACTGAGGAAGAAAAATCTACCTTTAAACTTTAAGGAAATATTGATGTTTCTAAACTATATGGACATAAATATTGGGACACATCATGTCTTCGGGTGTAAGATGTCATGTTCATGAGGATTTGAGATAAAAACATGGATATTTCCTTTATGTTCTCAGATGAAATTAGTAGTTTGATTCATTTCAAATTTTTATGTAGCTTTCTTGGGACAATGTCTACAAAGTTTTTTTTTTTTTTTGAGAAATGTAGATTTTTACTTTTTTTTTTTTTTTTTTTTTTAACGAATTTTTGAAATAATATATCCTTATAGATATCCGTCCTTCCTTCCATCCCCCCTCCTTCCTTCTTTCCTTAGACATCACTTGTTGGCGGTAGTTACATTCAGCCATTCGAGGAGCGAAGGAACGGCGGAGGTGGAAAACACTGAAATGAGACGTTTGCTCTGAAATACGCACAGGTTCTAGTTTGTAGAAAACCTTCTGTACCTCCTGACCTACCGCTGCCTAAAACATAGCCTGTGTTTTTTAATACTTTCATACATTTTACACATTTTCTCTCCAGGCTTGCATTTGTTTATTTGTGACATTTTAGCATCACAGTGCTGCCGTGTACAGACTATTCAGAGTACGTCCTCTCTGTAACACACACAACCGGTACTGAGCAACATTTTTGTGTTTTTTTGGTTTTTGTTCTGCAGGGTATTAAACTTCTCAGAGGCCAGTTCTAATGTTACATAACTGTGAAGGACATTTGTTGTTATTTTAATAATAGAACAAAGAACACAGCCCTGAAGGCACACAGTCAGATTTAATCAACACTGGAAGGTACTGAAGTACTTTTACTCAATACTGTAAAATCTGAGGTGGAAGTACTTGAATATTCCTGTTTTTTTTGCAGTTTTATACTCGTACTTTACTACATCTCAGAGACAAATACTACAGTTTTTACTCCAAGTCATTTGTCTGACAGTTTTAATTACCTTTTTTTTTCAGTGAGAAACAAATATCCATAAAAAACATGTTGGTTTTTGATGTTAATGATCAAAATGTCTATTTGTTTTTTGCTTATTTGTTTATTTGTCTGTTTTTTTGGCACCATTATGTGTATTTTTACATTTTTTAATTTATAGCGAATGAGTGAATGAGAATTTTATGTCTTGTTTCTTTCACCTGCCTAGAAACTGCAGATGAAAAAGGTTTTTTTTTAGTAATTCTGCCATATTTACATAGGTGTATTTTTTATACAGCAATGGTCATAAATGTGCATGGTCCCTCTTGAATAAACCAGTAAATAAATGAATGAATAAACTGAAGGATGATGTTCATCAGCTGTGATCGGATTCACCCGTGGATCCACCACAGCTGAGGGTGATTGTCCTGAGTGGGTGTGGATATAAGGAGGCTGTAACTTCCTCCTCTGTTTGGTTGTGACCTCTGAGGAGGAAACATGTCCATGTGAATCTCCCCATATTTCCCTTAAAAAAGAAGATGAGCTGTGCATTTTAGGTTGATTTTGTCCCCCTCTTTGATTTTGGTTTTATGGGTCTAATGACTCCTTCTGTTTTGTGTCCATGTATGGTGATTGTTTCTACCCAAACCACCTTTTAGAATCCTTTTTGGGCTCGTACCTATTCGCAAGGGGTATTTTTTTAGGTTCTGTTTTTGTTTACACTTTAGTGGCAAGTCTATTAGTTGAATTCATACCAAATTGGGTTTATATATTGCCAGTGACCCAGAAGAGATGTGATTACTAGTGATGGGTAGATGAGGCGTCATGAAGCGTTTCGACACATTGCCAAACTGTATTGATACTGTGTCAATACTGTCACTGAATACTGACATCTGCTAGACCTTCAAAATCCCTACAGGCAACCTAGTTGACAGACTCAACTGACACTGATTTGATGACCTAGTACAGTCTACTCTCGTTATACCGCCAACTTCCGTTCACAGCCAAATTGGCGGTATAGCGAAAATGGCGTTACAACGGGTTGCGTCCATAATGTGCATGTCTTTACTATATGATGTCTATGCTGCCTCCGTTAACCCGTTCTAATTGCGTTTCTAAATAAATCTTGATTCTGTTATGTTGTAAGGGATCATTTAAAGTGGGGAAACATTTTAAGCATTATTATACCGTGTCGGGAAATGACACCCCATCATCTTGAGGCTTTGGCTTAATCCCACGTCCTCTTCCCGACATCCTGACCTACTGAGTGTTCTGCGATAAATGAACGGTGGCCGTTCCGTAGACCTACTCGTAGCTTGTCGCGATCAGCGTCTGGCGCGTTTGTTTCAGTGCATTGTTAAAATTTATGTGTACTCGATGGCAATCACGCTGGCGGTATAACGGTCGGGAAATCAATGGTATAAGTGTTGTTTGTGCATGGAACTGGGCTGGCGGATGGCGATAGGCGGAAATGGCGGTAGCTAATGGAATAATGCATTGGGGATTTTTGTGCAATGGTTTTGGTCGGCGGTGAGCGAAAATGGCGGTATAACGGCGGGCGGTTCAACGAGAGTAGACTGTATATACAATAATATAATTTAAGTCATTGTATTTTATACTGTATTATTTCATATCTTCATTTAAATTTAAAATATCTTTGATATTTTTGGATACAGTCAATAAATAATGTGAACTTGTATCATAACGTGAAAATCTAAGTGAACGTGTTGTGAATGAGGATGCTTGTGGACTGGGATTTTTTTTTTTTTTTACACATTTTTATTTAAAAAAATACGTTTTTCCAACGTTTTGAGTTTGATGGTTAAAAATGAAGTAAAGAATAAATGAATAGGAATTAATTACCAATAAAGCAACTGTAAGTCAGTTGTAGAATGGCTGTATAGCTGAGTTTGTCCTGGTGGATCTGGACTTCACTCTCATGCCTGGCCCTAGAATGCCTCAGCACTGAGGAGGTGCTTTAGTTTAAAATAGGAAAGTTCTGTCCAACAAATGTGAAATTTTAACCTGCAGAAAATAATATGAATAGTAAACTAAGAATCACTTTGAAATGAATTTGAATTCAGATAGATCAAGTGGAAACTCTAAGAGGAACAGGATGAAACAACAAGGAAATTAAAACAAATCCCTTATTTTCCCATATCAGATCCAAATGGTCCCACATGGCGGAAACCTTTCTTTTGGTTTGAGGCTGCTCCATAATTCTTGAATTTGACGATGAACCGCAAAAGATCAGAGGTTCTTTTGGTAGATGCATCCCATTGACAGATGTGCTTCCTTATAAACACAGTTTAGCGCCTCAGTGTCAGTTCCAAACAGTTCCTGTATAGGTCACGAGACTTTCTTGAAGCGATACACGCACTGACACAGGGTTTTGCTCTATGCGCTTGATGCATGCGCCGACGCATCGGTGTTGCTGGACCCATCGCTAGTGATTACATTTTGGGAAAAGTAGGTCAAAGTTCAAATGTTTTATGAATTTTTAAAATCTATATTTTTCACTTAAGTTTTTACATCAATAGCTACAGTACAGGCCAAAAGTTTGGACACACCTTCTCATTCTTCGCATTTTCTTTATTTTCATGACTAATTACATTGTAGATTCTCACTGAAGGCATCAAAACTATGAATGAACACATGTGGAATTATGTACTTAACAAAAAAGTGTGAAATAACTGAAAACATCTCTTATATTCTAGTTTCTTCAAAGTATCCACCCTTAGCTCTGATGACTGCCTTGCACACCCTTGGCATTCTCTTGATGAGCTTCCAGAGGTAGTCACCTGAAATGGTTTTCACTTCATAGCTGTGCCTTGTCAGGGTTACTTAGTGGAATTTCTTGCCTTATTGATGGGGTCGGGACCATCAGTTGTGTTGTGCAGAAGTCAGGTTGATGCACAGCTGACAGCCCTATTGGACAACTGTTAGAATGCATATTATGGCGAGAACCAATCAGCTAAGTAAAGACAAACGAGTGGCCATCATTACTTTAAGAAATGAAGGTCAGTCAGTCTAGAAAATTTCAAAAACTTTGAATGTGTCCCCAAGTGCAGTCGCAAAAACCATCAAGCGCTCCAACGAAACTGGCTCACATGAGGACCGCCCCAGGAAAGGAAGACCAAGAGTCACCTCTGATGCTGAAGATAAGTTCATCTGAGTCACCAGCCTCAGAAATCGCAAATTAACAGCAGCTCAGATTAGAGACCAGATGAATACCACACAGAGCTCTAGCAGCAGACACATCTCTACAACAACTGTTAAGAGGAGACTGCGTGAATCAGGCCTTCATGGTCAAACAGCTGCTAGGAAACCACTGCTCAGGAGAGGCAACAAACAGAAGAGATTTATTTGGGCCAAGAAACCCAAGGAATGGACATTAGACCAGTGGAAATCTGTGCTTTGGTCTGATGAGTCCAAATTTGAGATCTTTGGATCCAACCGCCGTGTCTTTGTGCGACGCAGAAAAGGTGAACGGATGGATGCTACATGCCTGGTTCCCACCGTGAAGCATGGAGGGGGAGGTGTGATGGTGTGGGGGTGCTTTGCTGGTGACGCTGTTGGGGATTTATTCAAGTTTGAAGGCAACCTGAATCAGCATGGCTACCACAGCATCCTGAAGTGACATGCCATTCCATCCGGTTTGCATTTAGTTGGACCATCATTTATGTTTCAACAGGACAATGACCCCAAACACACCTCCAGGCTGTGTGAGGGATATTTGACCAAGAAGGAGAGTGATGGAGTGCTGCGCCAGAGGACCTGGCCTCCACAGTCACCGGACCTGAACCCAATCGAGATGGTTTGGGGTGAGCTGGACCGCAGAGTGAAGGCAAAAGGGCCAACAAGTGCTAAGCATCTCTGGGAACTTCTTCAAGACTGTTAGGAAACCATTTCAGGTGACTACCTCTGGAAGCTCATCAAGAGAATGCCAAGAGTGTGCAAAACAGTCATCAGAGCTAAGGGTGGCTACTTTGAAGAAACTAGAATATAAGAGATGTTTTCAGTTATTTCACACTTTTTTGTTAAGTACATAATTCCACATGTGTTCATTCATAGTTTTGATGCCTTCAGTGAGAATCTACAATGTAAATAGTCATGAAAATAAAGAAAATGCAAAGAATGAGAAGGTGTGTCCAAACTTTTGGCCTGTACTGTATGTCATTGTACTGCCAAAAACAGTGCTTTTAGGCATTCCATGTTTTCTTTTCTGTATGTTTTAGTGGCATAATACACACAGGAGTTAGTACTTGATTAAAAAAACATTGTTTTGGATGACTTTTGATGGTCTAATAATTTTTTCCACAACTGTACGTGTGGACACATGAGGAAACAATATCACTTCTGAATTTAGTAAGAGATAGAGAAGTAACAAACATTCTAGATTCAAAACAGAGAAATGCAAGGATTATCCAGGACCTAGAAGGTGCTATGAGAGAAATATGAGTATATCTGTAAATTAACATATATATGTCGGTCACCATGTTTATGGAATGACCTCTTGTGACATTAAGAAGCATTAAAAGTCACTAAATAGATTTTGTGAATATTAAGGCCTTAAATGCCATTAAAAAGCATTAAATTCAATGTCCAGAGGCATTAAAAATTAAATACCCTTGATGGAAAAAAACATTGTTATTCACAGTTTATTTTGATTATATAAACATTTAAGAATTTTGATCAGATGTATAGTGTGATGATTGACAGGCCGAACCCTTTAATTGACTATTGTTTATGGACGATACACAAAGTCATAACACGTTGGAATGCAACGTATTGTGAGCGTGTTCATGCTGTGGCGAAAGAGCACAGGGAATATTGGCAAATGTTGGAAAAATGGGAAAATGCCAGTTTCAGCAGAAATGACGAGAGGAGGAACTTTTCGGAACCTGGTTAAAGCCTCTCGATGGTAAACGGTCATAAAACTACATATTCAAAGTGAAAAATGGCATTAAAAAGGGCATTAAAAAGCATTAAATCAGATTTGCTGATACCTGCAGAAACCCTGTAAAAACAAAAAAAAATACAGAGGACAATATTATAATGAATGCTGATAAATCACTTATGAAAGGTTAAATATAGAGAAAAAATAATCATTTAAGAAATGCCACAAACATAGGACTGGGTCTTTATGGGTTAAATCTGCAGGAGCTGAAACATGTGGTGGGTCAAAACATGGTATTCAAAATCTCTGATGGGACTTTTTAAACACAATTTGACAGTTTAGTGTTGCTAAATGACCCCTATTATCACTTTTAAATTCATTTTTGCTTTAGTTGGACCTTAAGGGATTATCCAAAACAAGGAGCTAGTTTATATTGAAATAAATGTTGGAATGGCAATCAATTAAACTTCGCTCTCTGACGGGACATTACTGTGTTTTGACCCCGAAACAAATCATCACATTTGTGATTTAATGGAAAAGTTGACATATGCACTTCTGTTTTTTTGACATTTAGTAAATATTGGTAAAGTTTTGCACAGATGTCCAATGGAAAAGCGATCAGTGTTTCCATGGTAACTACAGAGCCTCTGAACGTCCAAATGGGTCATATCGGATGACCATAAAAAGATGACAAACTGCATTTTACACCATTTGTTTACACGGACTGATGGAATTAATGGGTTAAACATCTAAAGCAGTGAAACGCAACAATAAAGCTGATTAAAAAACATAATGCTTGCTTTTACTTTTCAGTCCATTTAATGCTAATCCTTACGTACTTTTACGTAGTTTTAACTGGACTGCAGGATCTGAATACATCTACAACTGAGTTCAATGAAAGCTTCAGGTGACTTAAATGTTTTTAGTTGGAAAAATACATTTACATTCAATGTGTGGATGCAAATACTTGATAAAACGGAATCAGAACTGAATGGCTTTTAGTAGATTATATTCTGCAGTAGGGATGCACCAATCTGACACCAGTATCGGCTATCGGCTCCGATACTCAGTGTGTGTACTTGTACTCGTACTAGTAAAAGTAATCCGATACAAATGCACCGATGCCACTTCTGGCCGTGTGACATTCACAGTTCAGTGCAGCAGATATGCAGTGGTGGAATAATGTGTGTGGAGTGGAGATTTGTCAAAAATAAATGATGGGGATAAAAGAAATGCTGACAGCAAGTAACGTTACAGACACAGACAGATACAGATGCAGCGTTCTGTCCGTCCTCTGCGTACATTCTATCTGTTTTCCAGGTGCTGGCGGATGCGTACCCAGATGGAGAATAACAGTGGAGGTAGAGGATGTGTTCAAAGAGCCACTGTGTGAGTTAGAGAAAAACTACTGACACATTTAGGACAACTACCCAGGGCTGGGCTGCTTTCCATCCTACTTATAATACTGTGGAGGTACAGAGCGGTGCGGACCGCCACCAGCGGAAGTGAAAACCAAACTTATCATTCACTCATTTCTCTTTTCTCTACCTGCTGAAGCCTCGCTTTTAAACCTTACCAGCGAAAACATTATAATATTAGTATCACATTAGTGTTACCTCGGTCGTCTCCATGTTTATTATTACTGACTTTCTTCTTCTCAACAAACTTTACTCTTCTTCGTGGTATTTCAGCTCCTCCAGGAATGCGTGACATTGCGATCACAACTATTAACGCAAATTCAACCAATTACCGTGAATTCTGCGCGGCGCTGCAATTTCGTCCAATCACTGCGAATTTTCCACAAATTTGACCAATCCCCTTAACCCTGTATTTCCCATCCCCCTCTATGTGACATGTACAGGGGTTGGACAAAATAATGGAAACACCTTAAAAAATCAACAAAATATAATTTAATATGGTGTAGGTCCGCCTTTTGCGGCAATTACAGCCTCAATTCTCCGAGGTATTGATTCATACAACTTGTGAATTGTTTCCAAAGGAATTTTAACTCTTTCGGTGCCAGACAGTTAAGGGGCTAATAAGCCTTAAAAGTGCCACAGAATTTGGCTGTTTTTCAGTATTTCGTGTCGTTTTTATAATCGAAGTCTGAATCATCATCAGAACTCATTTTCTAGCAGATGGGACTGTTTTGACAGATTGCTGTGTTTACGATATTACTACAAAATGGCCATCTAATTTGCATATGATTTAATTCATAAATTCATTCATAAAATTTCCCAAGCAGAAAATGAAACGCGAGCTCTTCCTTGGTCAAAAACCGCTCGCAACATCCGACCGATTGCTACGTAGATTCAAAACGCACCGGACGCAGCCGATTCATTATTGATCGTAATTTGCATAATTTATTCGGTCGCGTGACCTCAAATTCCCATCTGGTCTCAAAAGGGGGACACAGAAAGAACGTCATCGAAATGTGAGAAAGAAATGGGGGTGGATGGTTTGTTTGTACACAAATATGGCGTGTTCTCCAAAGCCGATCTGATCGGCCCGTGGCACTTTAAAGGTTGTATTCGTAAAGCCGATTTAATCGGCCCACGGCATTGAAAGAGTTAAGCCATTCTTCAGTTAGAATACCCTCCAACTCTTTTAGAGACGATGGCGGTGGAAATCGACGTCTTACTTGAATCTCTAAAACTGACCATAAATGCTCAATAATGTTGAGGTCTGGGGACTGTGCCGGCCATACGAGATGCTCAACTTCATTAGAATGTTCCTCATGCCATTCTTTAACAATTCTAGCTGTATGGATTGGGGCATTATCATCTTGAGGTGAAGGTGTTTCCATTATTTTGTCCAACCCCTGTACGTCATCACGTTCACTTCCTTGTTGACGTTTGAGAAGATTAAGACATGTGCGATTCAAAACACTCATATTTACCGACAAATATCACTGCCAAAGTTCGTGCAAGTCAGTTTCCAGATGTGTTACACAAAAGTGGAGGTAAACTGTTCTGGGGTGGAACACGAATGAAAGTGGCCGCTCCACAGACACTTTTCAACCGCAAAACATGTAGGAGAACGGCTGAAACTGGAAGAGGAAAGACCAGACAAGTCCCAATGACAGAGGCTGTTGGATCCAGAACAACAGCAGGAGCTGAAAGGGTCAAGGTTAGCGCAGATATACTCTATAAGGCAATAGAAGAGAAGAAGAAAGAACCTGTGGAGGCATGCTTTCCTTTTTCTGTAGTGTGTGTGTGTGTGTGTGTGTGTGCGTGTGAGGGAGTGCGAGCGCAAGTCTGTGTGTGGAGTTAAAAAAAGGAGCTCACAAACAAAAATAGTGGTTAAACTTGGTGTTAATATTAATGTTTACTCTAATGTGTTGGATAGAAAGCAACCAGAGTTTGGCTGCCGTGTGTGTGTGTGTGTGTGTGTGTGTGTGTGTAACCCATCTAACCCTAACCCTAAATATACTACAGTCTACTCTCGTTAAACCGCCCGCCGTTATACCGCCATTTTCGCTCACCGCCGACCAAAACCATTGCACAAAAATCCCCAATGCATTATTCCATTAGCTACCGCCATTTCCGCCTATCGCCATCCGCCAGCCCAGTTCCATGCACAAACAACACTTATACCATTGATTTCCCGACCGTTATACCGCCAGCGTGATTGCCATCGAGTACACATAAATTTTAACAATGCACTGAAACAAACGCGCCAGACGCTGATCGCGACAAGCTACGAGTAGGTCTACGGAACGGCCACCGTTCATTTATTGCAGAACACTCAGTAGGTCAGGATGTCGGGAAGAGGACGTGGGATTAAGCCAAAACGTCAAGATGATGGGGTGTCATTTCCCGACACGGTATAATAATGCTTAAAATGTTTCCCCACTTTAAATGATCCCTTACAACATAACAGAATCAAGATTTATTTAGAAACGCAATTAGAACGGGTTAACGGAGGCAGCATAGACATCATATAGTAAAGACATGCACATTATGGATGCAACCCGTTGTAACGCCATTTTCGCTATACCGCCAATTTGGCCGTGAACGAAAGTTGGCGGTATAACGAGAGTAGACTGTACTATATCGTTAAGGAAGCAAAAGTCATGTGTCATGTTGTATAAATGTGAGATGGGGGTGGGATTTAACAAGTTTTCTTCTTCCCACTCCTTTTTGAGCGGTACATATTGAATTTATTTTAGTACTAGTGTACATGGCAATTGATATTTTGTCTTGATCATCTTTATTTATTAATGTATTTGCTCTGATAATAATTCCTTGTACACAAAAAATGTTTAATTTTTTTCTTCTGCTCAAAACAAATAAATGAATGAATGAAGAAAAAAAAGCCTGTTTTGTTTAAAATCATGGCTTCCTGGTGCTTTTTAAGGCTACAAACTCAACAAACACTGTTCTAGGTAATTTGTAAATGCCCATGTTCTTGTGACTTTAATAACAGAAGCCTCAAATCATCGCAACTTTCATCGCAATTTTTTGGAAAAACTGCTGCAAAATCAAGCATTTTAGGCCACAACAATCACAAAAAAAGTCCATGAAATCCTGGAGGAACTGGTATTTGTCCAGTATGGTTAATTCAGAGTGGCTCCCCCTGGTGGATTAATTGAGAAACGCTCATTCCAACACATTAAATGTCAGTAGCTGCACTTTGTTCCAGTCAGACTAATGACAACGAAAATAAAGCACATTTACAAAAGGAACTAACACCTGGAATGGGATTATTAAGTACTCGTATCAGTACTGGGTATCGGTGAGTACTCAAATGTAAGTACTCGGTCTGGAAAAAAGTGGTATCGGTGCATCCCTATTCTGCAGTATCATCCTTTTTATTTCTCAGATTTTTACTTCCAGTGCATCCATGTCTATAAATGAGTGGAATGCGGCGTTTACCTCCCCCTCCGGCGTTGATGTGCAGCTGGGACAGAGACAGGGTGAGGGGCAGCTCTCGTCCTTCGGGGTCGGTGGGACTCTGCAGGATGTCGTGCATGGCGTTCCTGCGTCCAGTCCGGCCGGAGGCGATGAAGTCCGCATACGTGGCCTCAACATCAGACATCGCTCGTACATCGTTCACTCAGCAACACCTGCAACGAGAGAGGGGGGGGGGGGGGGCTTCAGAAACCTGATCCTGAGGTCCGGATTAGGGATGTAAACGATTCATCGACTATCAATTGCGTAATCGGTAGCATCTTTTAAATCACTTCTTAAAACACACTTTTATAGACTTGCTTTTATGTGATGTTTGTCCCTTTAAATTTTTTTAATTTTTAAAATTTGAATCTTATCCTGTTTGATTGTTGGTTTATATTCTCATACATGATGTTGTTTTATCTTACGTCTTTATTTTTACATTGATTTAACAGCATCATGTTACGTTATCCCTGCCCTCTTTATTCCGATTCATTTAATTTATTGGAAGTGTCATGTTTCTGCATTGTGGTACACATCTCTCCTATTGTGTTGCTTCTGTTTTAGTGTTTTTACTTACATCTTGTATCCTGCTGTTGTGCCCTTTACTTGTTTGTCAAACGCACTTTGTAAACTATGTTTTTAAAAGGTGCTATATAAATAAAGCTGTTATTATTATTATTATTATTATTATTATTATTATTATTACCTCCGCCAAGGAGGTTATGTTTTTGCCAGGGTTTGTCTGTCTGTTTGTTTGTCTGTCCGTTAGTGTGCAACATAACTCAAAAAGTTATGGACATATTTTGATGAAATTTTCAGGGTTTGTTGGAAATGGGATAAGGAAGAAATGATTAACTTTTGGGGGTGATCCGGAAGAAATCCTGGATTCTGGATCACTTTGAAATTTTCGTTAACATTGTGGTAAGTGGGGCCAAAATTTTCCTTTCCCAATATCTCGCTTAATTATTGACCAAAACTCATGAAATTTAACTCAGGAATTGACAATGGGGTCCTCTATCACATTTCAAAGGCTGATCCGGATCTGATCCAGAAGGCGGATTTTATTTTAAAAAATAAATGTAGGATTTGTGTCACCGATTATGTGGGGAATTTTTGCGCTTGGCGGAGATCTGCGCTCTCCGAGTGCTTTTCTAGTTATTGTTATTATTATTATTATTATTATTATTATTATTATTATTATTATTATTATTATTATTATTATTATTAATTAATTGTCTCTAAGAATTTGCTCGATTAAATTAATTGTTGGTTAATTGCCCTTTTCCACGGCAGGATTTGTGGTGTTGACAGTAGGGGGCGCCACTGTCCAAATGAGGCTTCATCACTGAAGTTGAAAAATGCCACAGCTCGGATGGAGGGTCATCGAACCAGATCACGGTGTTGATGAATTAGAGTTAGCATCTCCGCTGAAATCTCGCTCCATTATGTCGGTGATGCAAAGTCAGAAATGCTAATTTCTTCTAAACTGCTCCTTTTCAGATCCATTTGTTAAATCCGCCAAGGTTATGTTTTCATTGGGGTTTGTCTGTCTTTGTTTGTTTGTTTGCAAGATATTTACCTCCGCCAAGGAGGTTATGTTTTTGCTAGTGTTGGTTGGTCTGTCTGTCTGTCTGTGTGTGTGCAAGATAACTCAAAGTTATGGAGGGATTTGGATAAAAATTTCAGAAAATGTTGATTCTGGCACAAGGAAAAAAAAAAAAAAATTTGGTGGTGATTGGGGGTGGGGTTGGGGTGGGGGGACTGATCTGCCTTGGTGGAGGTCCTCCTCTACAAAGAATAATACACTGGCATTCATAGTATTAACCCTTTCAAGCATAGTGGTCACTCCAGTGGACAGCTATTCTCCAGCTGTTCTCTACTATATTCATGGATTTAGTTGTTTTAGTTCCATATCAGCCAACACAGTGAACACTTATGCATCATCCCATACACTGACATTCATATCATTACTGTAACTTTGCTGTTCTTCATAAACCTGATCTGCACTAACATGTTTGAGAGTAAATCAAGTGCTTGTTCTTGTTATTAGACTATAATTTAGTTTTTTTTTTTAACAAAACAGTTTCTTTTTTGCATATTATCTCCATGAAGTGAATAATGACCTGTATTAGTGTATGTTAAAATGTGAGAAAACATCAGATTAACTGCATTAAAAATGTTTTTATTTCATAGTTTTCACACAGTATATCAGTAAATACGTTTCTTTGCTTCAAAAATTAAATGCATGGTGTCCAGCTGAATGGATATTGTTGCAACTCTATGAAAAATAGGTTCATAAAAACTATCAATCGCACTGTTTTTTTTATGCCTAGAGGGATAAAAACACTCAGAAAAAAAAAAAAAAACCTTAATTAAGGCTCTCATAATTCATGCATTAAAAGGTTAAATGAAAATTAACACAAAAAAGTAGAAAACTAAAAAAAGATACCATAAATGTGAATTTATTTCAAATGAGTTGAAAACAAACAAAATAATCAAATAATTTATACAAATTCCAAAAAATGAAGCACATATAAGAATTAATCGAAATGAGAAGAAAACAGAATAATCACAAAAAGGGGAAAAATGCTAAAACTAAGCATTAAACAAACAACAAAAATGAATCATTAACAAATTCATCATAAAAATTATAAAATTAAGCTAAATAGAAGAAAAAGTAATCCAAAATGAAGCACTAAATGAGAAAAATGTGAACTTGGTGGTTTTAAATTACTTAAAATATCTACATGAGTATTGAATTTAATACAATTAATTAACCCTTTCATGTATAGTGGTCACTACAGTGGATGACTATTCTACAGCTGTTCTCAGTATATTCTATTTTATGTATATTTTATATGTATATTATATTTTTATATTTTGTTATTTTAGTTTCATATCAGATAACACAGTGGACGTTAATGCATCATCTCATACACTGTAATTCATACCATTACTGTAACTTTGTTGTTCTTGATAAACCTGATCTGCACTAACATGTGAGTGTAAATTAATTGTTAGACTTTAATTAACAGTTTTGCGTTTTTTTTTTTTTTTTTTGCATATTATCTCTATGAAGTGAGTAATAACTAGAATTGGAACATGTTAAAATGTGAGAAAATATCAGATTAGCTGCATTAAACATGTTTTTATGTCACTGTTTTCATATCATTTTCTGGTATTGGGTTTTAAATACTTGTTTCTTTGCTTCAAGAATATAATCCATGGTGTAGCTGAGTGGACATTTTTGTAAATCCATAAAAAAAAAAAACCTCAATTGTGTGTTTTTTTTTTTTTTTTTTCATGCCTGAGGAGGAATAAAAACACTCAAAAAAAAAAAACAAAAAAAAAAACAAAACCAAAAACTCAACTAAGGTTCTCATAATTCATGCATGAAAGGGTTAAATACTCTATTCTATGTAGTGTACCTATGTATTTTAACTTATACTAAAATGTAATTGAGTATTATAATATTAATGGTACAGTGTGTAAATGATCATTGCAGCTCGATTAATAATTGCACCAATATTTTTTTTTCATCTGAACAAAAAGGTGTACTATTATGCACATTAATGTGGCCAAAATATTAGGAACACTGAGCATCCTACTCAGATGTAATCCGTATTATAAGGTCTGAATCTAAATAATTCAGATTCATCATTGGATTTAAATCTGTTCTAAAACCCTGGATGTGACATGATTCCACTCTTGTGGTGTTTTTCCGTGGGTGTCCTACCTCCAGTGAAGACCCAGCTGTACATTTTCAGGGAGTGACTTCACCTCCAGAGAAGCGCCATGGGCCCGACATCCATCACACGACTCAACACAACAAACACAAGCACAGACTGAACGGGAACCGGACCGGAAGCCGTCCCGTCGGTACCACAGCTGACCTTTAACCCCACATTCCCCGGTGGGTGGACGTAAATACACGTAAATGTGTGTAAATCAGTCACATCTGCTGAATGGCGTGAAGAAGCCCAGCTCTGTTCTCCATGGCCGTCGCATCTTCCTCCTTAGCGACCAATCAGGAGCCGGGAAGCCGCATCTGAGCCCTGATTGGACGAAAGACACAAAAGGATGAGAGGAGAGAGCGCAGAGCAGCACGGGGGGATGCTGCTGCGTTCAAGGACGGCACGGAAAAACAAGGAGACGCTGATTAACCGAAAAGAATCTGTGATAAACATAATAAGATTAACCCTCCGGTGTCCGGGTGCGCTTTTTAGGCACACTTTGCACTTCATTTTAAAAAACTTAACATTATTTTTCACAATTTAACCCTTTCATGCACGAATTATGAGAACCTTAATCAAATTTTTTTCCTGAGTGTTTTTATTCCTCTATAGGCATGAAAAAAACAATGTGATAGAAAATTTTCTTCTGAAAAATAAATTAAAAAAATAAAAAAAAAATATTTTTTTAAAAAAAATTTAAAAATACATTAAAAAAAGTAATAATGACAAAAAAATTCTTATGAATCTATTTTTCATGAAGTTGCAAAAATATCCACTCAGCTGGACACCACACGTTTAATTTTTGACACATAGAAACATGTATTTACTGATAAATTGTGTGAAAACTGTGGGGAAGGCTTGTGATTCTGGGGGTTTATCCTCAGGAGAGATCTACATAATGTTACCAATTCATGTCAGAAAAGATATGTAGTGTCTTAAAACTTTAATAAAGATATGTGTAAAGAAAAAAACAAAACAAAAACAAAGAAAAGACCAACAACATCCATGAATATACAAGGGAACAGCTGTAGAATAGCTGTCCACTGTAGTGACCACTGTGCACGAAAGGGTTAAATAAGGTTAGAATTCAAAAGTTGTTCATTTTTGCATGATCTTTAAAATTTTGGCCACCAACTAAAATTTGCACATTGTAAACAAAAGAAAATTACCAGACTAGCATCTGTCTCCCAAGTGTGCCAAAAACGCACTATTTCTTCCATTATAACCACTGTTTTTGATCCAAAGCCATTAAGGCATAAATCCTGCTTTTACTGATATCTGGGCTTCATTTGAGAGGTGAGGGTCTAAATTAATTTATAATGTTGTTACTGTTGCTGTTAATCATTGACATATGCCAGGCTGCAAAAATCAAATAATATGTAATCCAATTTTTATGTGCTATTTTGAAAAAAAAACAAAACAAAACATTTTGTTTTTTGCATCAAAAAATGTTGTGACATCACGATGAAAAGAGATTGTTCAAAGGGTTAAAAAAAAAAAAAAAAGTAAAATGAATTATTTTTTGATATGTATGATGATTAGGGCTGACCTTGATTCACAAAAATAAAATCAAATTAGAGCAGAAAAATAAATCAGTATATAATATTTAATAGTTTCATTTATAGGTGTGCATTTTTCGTACACTTGGTGACAGATGCTAGTATTTTTGATCATTTGACCTAACACCAAAAATAATAATGCAAATTAACCTATGTTGGAGTTAATCATTGACAAATGCCAGGCTGCAAAAATCAAATATGTGATCCACTTTTTATGTAGTTTATTGAAAAAAAATAATTTTGTGTTTTTTGCATAAAAAAAAAATGGTTTGTTTACATGACAAACATGGCATTTAAAGGGTTAAAAAACGTGAAAATGAGTATTTGGTATTTTTATTTACGGCTCAAATTGATGAAATAGAAAAAAGTGTAAAAGAATTAAAAACAAACTGTATGAAAATTTTTTTGACATTATTCCACAAGTGTGCCAAAATGGCACACTTGGTGCTTAGTAAGGGCCTTGCTGGACGGGATACCGGAGGGTTAAAGAGACACTTTAAACCAGAAAAAGGGGTACTTTTATTGAAAGCAGTTAGCATGGACATTTGTGAGAACAATAAGACGATATAGTGAAAAAAAAGACAAAGTAAAGATTTTACGATTGGAAATCTTCATTAAGTGAGGAAGAAATATCTATCTATCTATCTATCTATCTATCTATCTATCTATCTATCTATCTATCTATCTATCTATCTATCTATCTATCTATCTATCTATCTATCTATCTATCTATCTATCTATCTATCTATCTATCTATCTATCTATCTATCTATATTTTATTAATATCACTGATAGATTTTCAGGGTTTCATTGCAAATTTTATTGATTTTAAGTGCTTTTTTTTTTTTTTACCTATTTTTTTTTCTGTCACAAATTTCTTTTATTATTGTTATTACCATACCTTATTTTGTTTGACTCATTTCTGCCTGATGTTCTGTTTGTCTGTTTTATTTATTTATTTATTTATTTATTTATTGAACCACTGAAAATGAGGGATTTCCTCAATGTGTTTTCCAAGGGCTTAAATAAATAAATGATTAAATATGTTATTACATTATTTTATTTTTGTGGTTTTTTTTTTTCCCTTTTATTATTGTCATTGCCATACCTTACTTTGTTTGACTCATTTATGCCTAATGTTCTGTTTGTCTGTTTTATTTATTTATTTATTAAACCACTGAAAATGACGGATTTCCTCAATGTGTTTTCCAAGGGTTTAAATAAATACATGATTAAATATATTATTACATTATTTTATTTTTGTGTTTGTTTTTTTGCAATGGTTTAATTAAATGTCACATGGCTCATATCAGTGAGTGTTGATGACCTGGCAACGAGTTTTACTTTCGTCTCCCTTTTTTTATGTTTACATGTTAATAACTGATAACAGAATCAGTTATTAACATGTATCTTTCAGAAGCCGATCCAAATAAATAAAGATACACAGTTGAAAACGGCTGTAAAACAAAATAAAATGAATTCAAACCAACACAGACTGATAATATAAAGAGAAACTGTCTAATTAGTGGCATAACCATTTTCTAATGACGTGAAATTAGACTTTAAAAACCAAAAAAAGCAGATTTGCTTTGCAATAATGTTTCAAACCACAGGATGGCGCTGCTGTCATGCTTTTGAAAATGAGAAAACAGAAGCAGGATCACAATACTTTTCTTCCCCACAGACTAGTATTTACAGAAAAAACAAACACAAAAAAATTGAATCTTTTTTGTTGAGTAAAATCTGCATAAATTATTACTTTTGTTGCTGTTAAAGGTATTTATCACTGTTCTGTGTGAGCGCATTAACCGGTCCTCCTCTGAGATTGGTAAGACAAAGTGAATAATTTAAAATCTTTTAAGTCGAGACAAGAAAAAGTAAAGATTTCCTCTTATTGCAACAAACAGGAGCTGTAACACCTCCATCACCGTTTCTGACTGACTGTTGCCGTAGAAACGCCTCCTGTCTTTGTGCTGGTGGTGCAGCGTTTCAGCAGGACACAACTGATGACTTTTGGAAAGGAATTTGATTAGTGGTTAAGAGTTGACTTCATATCCCTCCCACCGGCTTCAAACGCAGCACAGCGTCACTGATCTGCGCTGGAGACAGGATCCACAGTGGGACGGCTGAACCACTGTAATCAGTCAATAAGCACATCATCCACCTCCACAGGACCAGAATACACACACAAATACACACATATGAACCTATAAATATTTCATTTCATTTATTCATTCCAATTTAAATGACTGGAAAGAAGCAGGATGAAGAAAACTTACAATACCTGCCTCTTTCTTCAAACGCCTGCTTACATCAGATAAGTTGCCCTTACAGTAAACAGTCCACATTAGAAGTTTCCAACCTTTTTTGCCTCGTGACCCCATTTTAACATCACCAATTTCTGGCGACCCCAGACATTCAGAATGAAGACTTTTTTTTTTTTTGCTAAAATTAATTTGTTTTTGATCATGTAATAGTTTGCTATACTATGTATGCTAATAAACATTAATTTTAGATGACATTTAGACGATACAGTCTACTCTCGTTAAACCGCCCGCCGTTATACCGCCATTTTCGCTCACCGCCGACCAAAACCATTGCACAAAAATCCCCAATGCATTATTCCATTAGCTACCGCCATTTCCGCCTATCGCCATCCGCCAGCCCAGTTCCACGCACAAACAACACTTATACCATTGATTTCCCGACCGTTATACCGCCAGCGTGATTGCCATCGAGTACACATAAATTTTAACAATGCACTGAAACAAACGCGCCAGGCGCTGATCACGACAAGCTACGAGTAGGTCTGCGGAACGGCCACCGTTCATTTATCGCAGAACACTCAGTAGGTCAGGATGTCGGGAAGAGGACGTGGGATTAAGCCAAAGCCTCAAGATGATGGGGTGTCATTTCCCGACACGGTATAATAATGCTTAAAATGTTTCCCCACTTTAAATGATCCCTTACAACATAACAGAATCATGATTTATTTAGAAACGCAATTAGAACGGGTTAACGGAGGCAGCATAGACATCATATAGTAAAGACATGCACATTATGGACGCAACCCGTTGTAACGCCATTTTCGCTACCGCCAATTTGGCCGTGAACGGAAGTTGGCGGTATAACGAGAGTAGACTGTATAATGTATATTATTATGGACGGAGGCAGAAAAGCCAGGTGTAGATTACTGCACAAAGGGAGAATTTTTTATTTTTTTTTTCCTTGGTCAGGATATTTACAGTCAGTCCAGCTTGGATTTCCAAGGCTGACAATTAATTTTGAACAAACAAGAACTCAAACTATGAATTATGAAAGAGCTGCAGCATCTGAAACTGACCACAATGAACATTTGACAGATAAACAGAACCACAGTGCTTCAGTTTCAGCTTCAGTTTGTCATGTCTTTCATGGATTGGGGTTGTCTCTGTCAACTCACCATAAATTTTTTATTAGTAAGTTTTTTGTTTGTTTTTTTTAAAATTATTTTTATCAATGACTAGAAATTTCAAGCGACCCCATTTGAATTCCAGGCGACCCCATGTGGGGTCCTGACCCCAAGGCTGAAAAACACTGGTTTATATGATAGTCAATGAAAATAAAACAAATCCAAAATCTGTAAGTAAAATAATTTCATTTCATGCTTTTTTTTTTTTTTTTTTTTTTTTTTTTTTTTTTTTTATAATTAAGTTTTTATTAGAGTTTTCAATTGGTACATGACAATCATACAGTGTTACTTAATGTTAACAAAGAGGGCTTCTATACATACATACATGAAAAGTATCAAAATGCTACAAAGTGTGGAAGTTCCCAAAAAGAAAAAAATGGATAGAGATATTGATAGATAGATATAGATGTGAAAAATGTGACTACTGTTCTGATTTTGTACACTGCAAGAAAGGATTGTGCAAAAATAAGGAAATTAAACTCATTATTGGGTTAAAATGTCTTCTTTCAAGTCAAATTCCCTGCCAGTGCAGTAAGAAAATAGTACTTATCAAGATTTTTTAGAGTAAGAAAATGTAACTAAGCATTACAGAGTGCTAAAATTCTTACTTTAAGCAGAATATACTTCTTTTAAATCTTGAAAGTAAGATATTTTTAATCATACAGGGTGGGGAAGCAAAATTTACAATGAACATTTAGTTGTTTTTTCTCAGCAGGCACTACGTCAGTTGTTTTGAAACCAAACATATATTGATGTCATAATCATACCTAACACTATTATCCATACCTTCTCAGAAACTTTTGCCCATATGAGTAATCAGGAAAGCAAACGTCAAAGAGTGTGTGATTTGCTGAATGCACTCGTCACACCAAAGGAGATTTCAAAAATAGTTGGAGTGTCCATAAAGACTGTTTATAATGGAAAGAAGAGAATGACTATGAGCAAAACTATTACGAGAAAGTCTGGAAGATACTATTAAAGAAGAATGGGAGAAGTTGTCACCTGAATATTTGAGGAACACTTGCGCAAGTTTCAGGAAGCGTGTGAAGGCAGTTATTGAGAAAGAAGGAGGACACATAGAATAAAAACATTTTCTATTATGTCAATTTTCTTGTGGCAAATAAATTCTCATGACTTTCAATAAACTAATTGGTCATACACTGTCTTTCAATCCCAGACTCAAAATATTGTAAATTTTGCTTCCCCACCCTGTAGATAGATAGATAGATACTTTATTAATTCCGAGGGAAATTCAAGTTATTAGTGCAGTTTAGTGGATCTAATTGCAGATTCATTCATTCATTTTCTGAACCCGCTTTATCCTCACTAGGGTCACGGGGGTCGCTTGGAGCCTATCCCAGCTACATAGGGGCGAAGGCGGGGTACACCCTGGACAAGTCGCCAGTTCATCGCAGGGCTGAACATATAGAGACAAACAATCACTCTCACATTCACACCTATGGACAATTTAGATTAACCAATTAACCTATTAGTGCATGTCTTTGGATGGTGGGAGGAAGCCGGAGTACCCGGAGAGAACCCACGCAGACACGGGGAGAACGTGCAAACTCCACACAGAAAGGTCCCACCCCCCGTCGACTGGTGTTGGAATCGAACCCAGGACCTTCTTGCTGTGAGGCACGAGTGCTAACCACTGCACCACCGTGTCGCCCCTAATTGCAGATATCAAACATAATATTTAGAATAAGGTTTTTGTGAGACAGATCTGGCATCTATGAAGTGTGTGAGGAAGTGAGAAATCTAAACAAATCCGTGTATTGCATGCAGCTCATTGTATACATCAGGTTTTTCAAGAAAAAAAAAATTCACATTGATCATGTAGATAGATAGATAGATAGATAGATAGATAGATAGATAGATAGATAGATAGATAGATAGATAGATAGATAGATAGATAGATAGATAGGGGATGAGTATGACCAATACAGTAGCTTTTTACCCTCAAGAAATTTTTACTTGTTTTATGCAGTTTTGCCAATAAATAATAATAATAATAATAATAATAATAATAATAATAATAATAATAATAATAATAATAATAATAATAATAATGTATTAGATTTATGTAGCGCTTTTCTATGAACGTATACTCAGAGCGCATACAGTGGATCCATTATTCATTCACTCTCACATTCACACTCTGGTGGTGGTAAACTACATCTGTATCCACAGACTGACAGAAGCGTGGCTGCCAATTTACGCCTATGGCCCCTCCGACCACCACCAAACATTCATCCACATTCATACACCAGTGTGAGTAGCACTGGAGGCAAGGAGGGTGAAGTGTCTTGCCCAAGGACACAACAACACATGACTAGGACAGAGCAGGATTCAAACCACCAACCCTTCAGTTACTGGACGACCCACTCTACCTCCTGAGCCATGGCTGCCCCCAAATATTTATTTATTATTGAATTTCTCCCAAACTGGTGCTGTGGTTCCATCCCTATTGTTAAACTTATGAAGCATACATTCATATGAAGCAGTCTTCATCATCATGTTTACCCATTCTTTAAACTGTGGGGCTTTAGGGTTTTCCAGTGTTTAAGAATAATCCCAACTGCCACTGAGACCCCAACCATGATGACAGAAAACTTTCCATTTGATACATTAGCTATCTGTCCTTTTTCACCCAGTAAGCACAGCCTTGGACAGAGTGGGACGGTTCTGTCCAACCAGTTATTTAGAGTATGAACTACAACCATCCAGACACGTTTGATGTTTGGACATTCCCACAGACAGTGGATCAGAGTACCATTATCATTTGGACATTTCCAACACAGTGAGTTATTCATTAGACCTAATCTATTCAGTCTTACAGGAGTCTTTCTACTATCTTATATTGTGTAAATTTGCCTTTATTCAGCCTTAAAAATTTTCCACATTGTGAAATTATTTTCCTCCATTCCTCATTCCCAAAAACAACCCCAATGCATTTCATGCTTTTATAAAGCTCCTCCATTCTCTCCTTATACAACCTCTTAAACTGAAAAATATTTGTACACCTCTTCTCTTCCATTGCCAAAGAATTCCACATCCTGACACCCACAACAGAAATACACATTTGTTTTACATTAGTCCAAACCCTTTGCTGTTTAAAATTAAACCTCCTTCTATGTTTTTCATCCTGTGATACTAAAACAAATAATCTCTGCAGATTTACAGGCAAAAGTCCGTTTCTCGCTGTAAACACAATCAACAATGTTCTTAATTCAGCTAAATCTTGAAACCTAAATAATCCTGATTTAATAAACAACTCATTTGTATGTTCCCTGAAATTAATATTGTACATGATTCTTATTGCTCTTTTTTGTAATAAAAATAACGGCTTTGTGTTACTTATACATGTGTTGCCCCATACTTCAATACAATAACTCAAATATGGCAGAATAAGTGAACAATCTAAAATTCTCATTGCTTTATAATCCAACACATATTTGGTTTCACTCAATACAGAAATATTTTTAGACACCTTTTGTTTTTTTTACATAAGCAGTTTATGGTTTCCATGTTAATTTATCATCCACTATTACACCCAAAAAATGAATTTCTGAAACCTTCTCAATCGTAACACCATTAATAGACAATGAAACATGCTCTTCCTTTTTTCTATTTGTGAACACCATAAACTTAGTTTTATTCCAATTCACAGATATATATATATATATTTTTTTTTATCAAACCATTTTTTGAGTTGAACCATCTCATTCTCTATTTTCTGTACTAACATTTTTAAATCATCTCCTGAACAAAGAAAGCTTGTATCATCAGTGAACAAAATAAACTGCATCATCTTTTTTTTTTTTTTTTTTTTAATTACAAGTTTTTGTTAGTTTTCACTTGGTACATGACAATCATACAATGTTGCTTATTGTTAAAGAGGGCTTCTATACATACATGAAAAGTATCAAAAATGCTACAAAGTGTCGAAGTTCCCAAAAAGCCAAAAATAGAATAAAATAAATAAATAAATAATAGAGGGAAGTAGTTCAGCTGTCATCCAGCTGACTGTCACTCATAGTTATGTAAGACAAACTGCATTATCTTTGATATATCACATATGTCATTAACCCTTTCATGCATGAATTATGAGAACATTAATCAAGATTTTTCTTCCCAAGTGGTTTTTATTAATCTTTAGAAACGAAAAACAAAAAAACCAAAAAAAAAAACCAATGTGATTGAATTTTTTTTAACCTGTTTTTCATGGAGTTACAAAAATGTCCATTCAAAAGGATGCCATACATTTAATTTTGGAAGCAAAGTAACATGTATTTACTGATATACTGTGTGAAAACTATGAGATAAAAACATGTTTAATGCAGTTAATTTGATGTGTTCTCACATTTTAACACACTCTAATACTGTTTTTTACTCACTTCATGGGGATAATATTCCAAAAAAACACCTTTTTGTTTAAAAACAAAACAAAAAAAATAGTAATTGGCAATTTATTTTACACTCAAACATGTTACTGCAGATCAGGTTTATTTAGAACGGCAAAGTTACAGTAATGGTCTGAATGTCAGTGTATAAGATGATGCATAAGCGTCCACTGTGTTGGTTGATATGGCCACTGTAGTGACCAGTATGCATGAAAGGGTTAATATATATAGTATAATATATAAATATAAGAATAACTTTAAATAATTGTAGGCAACATTGCAATTTGTGATTCCGCTTCAGAAACATAACAAAAGTAGCTTCCATTTGCATTTTTTCACACGGTATCCATCGCTTCTCAGTGTTCCTGAATTCAAAATGTCACCGCACACACACACTGGACCTTTAAAGCTGCAGCGAGTGACAGTTTTTTGGCATCAATGAGCAGAAATCCCATAATTACCTCTCAGCATATTATAATTCAAGTGGTCTGAGAGAAAACAAGAACTCTATCCACTTCTGTAGAGGCAGAAATTCTCCCAGCGCTGTAAAATTTTACTTAATCACATGTTTTTCCGACAGGTAGAAGAGTTAAATAAGTTGAGGGGCAGAAACATTGCACAAAGAAAGTATGTGTTTTCCTACTCGAGATACTTTTTGTTTTAATTTGGTTTCCTGTAGCTTTAATTTGGAGACTTTTGCAATTATATAATTGCACAGGCTGAGATTGCAACTCAATTAAAGGTCCAGTGAAGGGAATTTAGGAGGATCTAATTGCAGAAATGGAATATACAGTGTGTAATATTCATCATTATAGTTTCATTACAGTAGAAACACAGGAAAATAAGAATTGTTGCAAAGTTAAGTTAAGTTAAAATGAGTAATTCACATCTACAGGAGTCGATCATGTTGCACTGACTGTTTCAATCATAACTCAAATTACCTTTATTCCCTTATTTTTTCTCTTTTCTTTACTTTTTTTTTTTCGCCATCCAGAGCATGGAATGTCCTTTGCGATGGGCAGGTTTTATTTCTTTTTTATTTTAGCTTTTTTTTTTTAATAAAGCTGTGAAACTCTTGTCCAGATGTGAACAGTAAACCTGTAGTTGGGTCTGAGGAGGTTAACTTAAGGAGATCACAGCGCAGTCCAAATTCTAATACTAAGATGATCCTTCTGTTCATTGTATTGCTTAGGGTCTACAGAGACTGCCCCCATGTGGTTTGGAGAATATTGCCTTTATAACCTTTAGGAAAGTGAGTTAAACTACATGTTTACAAATGTGGACGTCATGCATGAAAGGGTTAAGTATCCTCCATTATCCTCAGTAAACACCAGGGCTTTCTTTTTCCAGCTGACAACCACTCTGTACCCGGACCTTCTTCCTGTCACTTTGATTTTTTTAGTTGAGGGTAAATTGCTTTGCTAGATGCTTTCTACACTAAAGGATGTGATTCAGACGTCAGTGAAGGCAGCGTCATGTTTTATTCACGGCAGAAAACGTGGTTAGTTCTAACAAGAGCAGATTAGAGTCGCACAAGAATTTATCAAAGGAAGAGCTGATCTGAGCAGAAGAAATAATCTCAGTGTTAATCTGACCGGCTTTGTCTGTTAAGTAAAAGTAAAGCCACCAAAGACGACAGCGGTTCATAGCATAGATGTGGGAAAATATAATATAATCCATAGATGTATGAGAAGGTCAGTCTGAGTGCAGACCTCCATGAGGACCATAATCCACTCATCTGGTCCCACAGTTCATTTACAGCACTGTGGTTCTAAGTCAGGGGTGTCAAACTCATTTTAGTTCAGGGGCCACATTCTGTCAGTCTGCCCCAGGGCAGCTGTGGCTACAAATGGAGTTTACCACCACCAGAGTGTGAATGTGAGAGCGAATGAATGATGGGTCAATAATTTAAAGCACTTTGGGTGTCTAGAAAAGCGCTATATAAATCCGATCCATTATTATTATTATTATTATTATTATTATTATTATTATTATTATTATTATTATTATTATTATTATTATTCAGCTTAACCCTTTCATGCATGAATTATGAGAACCTTAATCATGATTTTTTTCCCCCCTGTTTTTATCCCTCTTCAGGCATGAAAAAAACCCAAAACTGACAGCTTTTTTTTTTTTCTTTCTCTCTTCTTCTCTTTCTT
The DNA here is from genome assembly GCF_902148855.1 of Sphaeramia orbicularis. Taxonomy (NCBI): domain Eukaryota; kingdom Metazoa; phylum Chordata; class Actinopteri; order Kurtiformes; family Apogonidae; genus Sphaeramia; species Sphaeramia orbicularis. The sequence continues at coordinate 44,530,120 of NC_043973.1, forward strand.
TTTCTTCTATCTTCTTGTCTTTCCTTTTTACTTCTTTCCTAATTGGGCTCAGCTGGCTGACAGGCAGCTGTCTGTACCGATAAGGCTGCAGCCGACACCAACTGTACTCCCAGTCATCATTGCCCATTTTTCTAACACCATTGCTTATGTATCTTCTTTTATTTGGACATTTTACCAGGGAGTATCTCACACAACTTTTTTTGTTGTTTTCTACTTGTCTTGTTCAGCGTCCTAACAGCAGAATGGTAGTCTGGTTCCTTTTGGTGCTGAACAACTTTGCTTTTCCAAGGGTAACTTCATAAAGTATATGAAGCGCCCTTTGATATTCTACTGTGTTTATTATGAGTTTTGTTGAACCACATTTCGATGCCGGACCTGACATGGGGGGTGGGGGGGTGGAAAGGTAGAAGAAGGGGAGAGAACAAGAGAGAAGAAGGTGGCCAAGACCCTCACAAGAAAATATCAACAATACAAACAGTAACAACCATGGAGACAATTATAATGGAAACAATAACTACAACCAGAACTGAGTAAACTGGGCAGAAGAGAGAGAAAAACAAAACATAACAAACAAAACTACAAACAACAATGAAATACATAAGACCTATGAAATGATGAATACAGGGTGGGGAAGCAAAATTTACAATGAACATTTAGTTGTTTTTTCTCAGCAGGCACTACGTCAATTGTTTTGAAACCAAACATATATTGATGTCATAATCATACCTAACACTATTTTCAGAAACTTTTGCCCATATAAGTAATCAGGAAAGCAAACATCAAAGAGTGTGTGATTTGCTGAATGCACTCGTCACACCAAAGGAGATTTCAAAAATAGTTGGAGTGTCCATAAAGACTGTTTATAATGGAAAGAAGAGAATGACTGTGAGCAAAATTATTACGAGAAAGTCTGGAAGATACTATTAAAGAAGAATGGGAGAAGTTGTCACCCGAATATGTGAGGAACACTTGCATAAGTTTCAGGAAGCGTGTGAAGGCAGTTATTGAGAAAGAAGGAGGACACATAGAATAAAAACATTTTCTATTATGTACATTTTCTTGTGGCAAATAAATTCTCATGACTTTCAATAAACTAATTGGTCATACACTGTCTTTCAATCCCTGCCTCAGAATATTGTAAATTTTGCACAAATATTACCTATAACAAATAATACCAGTAACAAATCCACACAACATCAGTTGTTCACATGAATCTGCTGTGACAGACTGAACCAGGCAAACAGACTGAGGTGAAGAACACAGACATGCAACCACAACCGCACTCCCTCCAAGGATCAGGGACTGACCAAGAGAGCCCCAAGGCCCGACCAACCAGCAGACACCACAGAGAGGGGGGAAATGTTGATACTGGCACCCAAAGAACAAATGATAAAAATTTTGGTGGTGATTGGTGGTGGTGGTGGTGGTGGTGGTGGTGGTGGGGTGATCTGCCTTGGTGGAGGTCTGCGCTCTCAAAGTGCTTTTCTAGTTTTTCTTCTATTTTCTTTTTCTTCACTTTGAATAGAAACAAGGGTGACACGGTGGTGCAGTGGTTAGCACTCGTGCCTCGCAGCAAGAAGGTTGTGGGTTCGATTCCAACACCAGTTGACGGGGGGTGGGACCTTTCTGTGTGGAGTTTGCATGTTCTCCCCGTGTCTGCGTGGGTTCTCTCCAGGTACCCCGGCTTCCTCCCACAATCCAAGAACATGCACTAATAGGTTGATTGGTTAATCTAAATTGCCCATAGGTGTGAATGTGAGAGTGATTGTTTGTCTCTATATGTTCAGCCCTGCGATGAACTGGCGACTTGTCCAGGGTGTACCCCGCCTTTGCCCCTATGTAGCTGGGACAGGCTCCAAGCGACCCCCGTGACCCTAGTGAGGATAAAGCGGGTTCAGAAAATGAATGAATGAATGAATAGAAACATGCCGTGAAATGGTGTTTGGATTGAAGAGGCACATGTCCGCCATCTACTGGTGGGAGGTGGTAACACGATTTGTCAACTCTATCCGGAGCTATGGTCTGTTTCATTCAGTTGTGTTACTTGTCGCAACATTGCAACTTTGCCGCTTATGTTTATGTTTACGCATTTAGCAGATGGTTTTTTCCAAAGCGATTTACAGGGGAAAACCAATTAAATCACTCAGTCAATCAAATTTTATTTATATAGCGCCAGATCACAAAAAAAAGTTATCTCTTGACATTTTATATATAGAGTTGCTCAAAACCAGACTCTAAGTCAATTTACAGAAACCCAACAGAATCCTCCAGGAGCAAACACTTGTGACTGGTGACAGTGGCGAGGAAAAACTTCCCTTTAACAGCAGAAACCTGGAGCAGACCCAGACTCCTGGAGGATGGACGACTGACAGGACCAGCTGGGGTTAAAGAGAGAAAGTAGAGAAGGGGAAAAAGAGAGAGCGATAGAGATAGAGACTGGGGGAGAGGGGGAGAAGGGGAGAAGGGGGGAGTAGGGGGAGACACATGGAGGCGGTTGAGGATAAGTGAGTGGTGATGATGAGGGCAGGGAAGAGGCCGGACCACCGCAGCAGGTCCAGAGATAATTGTGAAAGAATCTGTGGTTGTCCTGGGAAAAACCTTATTAGAATATTTAAAATGGAATGTCTGACAGTGCTAGGATAGGAGGTGCTCTCGGAAGAGCTGGGTCTTCAGGAGCTTCTTGAAGATAGGCAGGGATGACTCTGTTCTTGTAGCACTTGGTAGAGCGTTCCACCAACGTGGAACGACCCATGAAAAGAGCCTGGATTGTCTTGTACAAGGTTTAGGGACCACCAGACTACGTTCCCCAGACGAGCGGAGTGGTCGTGGGGCGATATAAGCTTTTATTAGTGCACCTAAGTAGACAGGAGCAGACCCACTGAGAATTTTGTAGGCTAGGATTAAAGATTTGAATTTGATGCGGGCAGCTATGGGTAGCCAGTGTAACTCAATGAGTAAGGGGGTGACATGTGCCCTTTTAGGCTGATTGAAGACCAGACGCGCTGCTGCATTCTGGCTTAAAGGGTTAACATAGTTTTAAAAGAGCATGTGTTCCTCCCTGCAGCATTGTGTTTGACTTCTACACTGGTGTACGCCCATGCTGACACCTGCGAGCAGCTTCTCAGTACAAGCACGTTCTGGTGCTGATGGACACTGAGCAGCTCCACTGGAGCAGACAAGTGCCTTGCTTAAGGGGACTTCAATTTTTAGATTAGGTCAGATGAAACTTTAATGATCCCCGTGGAGATGTCAGGTCATTAGAGTAGGAGAGGATAGGCCACAGATAAGAATAGCTCAAATGGAGGAGGCTGAAAAGAAGAGTGCAAGAAACGGCACAAGTGCAGCACATAAGGGATGATACAGCAAATAAATGAATAAACACATGCATTTGATGGTATGAAATATGTATGGTTAACCCCTTAACACTGACTGTCGCAAATTTGCATCACATTACGATCTTATTGTATAAAATTGCATCCTAGCAGAGCATACTGTTTTACTGCACTGGACTGTACATACTGTTTATTTTTCTTTATTTTTTTTATATACATTGTACATAGTCTGATACATTAACCCTTTCATGCACTAATTATGTGAAATTTAGTCCAGATATTTTTCTGCAGTGTTTTATTCCTCTTTAGACATTAAAAAAAAAAACAATGCAATCGATTAAAAAAAAAAAAAAAAAGTTACAAAAATTTCCACTCAGCTGGACACCATGTATTTAATTTTTGAAGCAAAGAAACATGTATTTAAAATCTAATATCAGAAAATTCTATGGAAAACTATGCAATAAAAACATTTTTAAGGCTGCTAATCAGATGTTTTCTCACATTTGAACATACTCCGATACCAGTTATTATTCACTGCATGGAGATAATATGCAAAAAAAAAAAAAGTTTAAAAAAAATACCTGTCAATTACAGTCTTATTACAATTAGCAATTGATTTTACCCTAAAACATGTCACTGCAGATCAGGTTGATCAAGAACAGCAAAGTTACAGTAATGGTCTGAATGTCAGTGTATTATGGGATGGTGCATAAGTGTCCACTGTGTTGGCTGATATGGAACTAAAACAACCAAAACCCTGAATATACAAGAGAACAGCTGGAGAAGAACTGTCCACTGGAGTGACCACTGTGCATGAAAGGGTTAATTCTTTAGTGTTTTTATATTTTCTCTGTTTTATTTCTATCTAGCTGAGATCTACCTCTAAAAAAGATGTGCACATAATGACAAAATCTTGAATCTTGTTATTTATTTTTATTTATTTCAGGCAGAAGAAAAAACCAAACGTTTTTGTGTGCAAGGAACTAATTGCAGAGCCAATAAATTAATAACGTACAAATTCAATAATATCAAAAACAAATGTATTTATTTATGTTTCATTGTATTTGATCTTAGTATTGTATCTTTTTATCATCTTTTTATTGCATTTATTCTACTGTACAGCCCTTTGGAAACCTTTGTTTGTTAAAATTTGTGCTTTATAAATAAAAATGGATTGGATTTGACAAATTCTTAAAAATAAGAATCTTGAATCTTGAAACTGTTTCCATTAAAGAATCAGTCAAAATAGCACATGCATTCGATACGTACCTAGTCAGTGCACTGAAAATAAGATTGTGGCATCAATAAAACCATCTCCATCTAATGAGACAGGAAAATCTGTTTTATTACTTTTTCATTACTATTGACTATTATACCTGCTGTCGCAAATTTGCATCATACCTAGAATTATATTTGTTTTATGCAGTATAGTCAAATAAACAACCTCCATTTGATTTAGCATCTGCCTGAAAGCAAAAACACAAATAATTCATTAGTAATGTACTTCATCATTCTGGCGTTAAGGGGTTAAAAATTAAATATCTCTAAAATAGTACAAGAATGTTCACATTTTTTCACAGATTCCACTCGTTAAGGTTTTAGTATCAACAAACTGCTCCATCTTCTACCGTTAAAAGTATGACATTTTGGCTGTGATGTGCATTGTGAATCTGAGCGTCTAAAGTAATTTCTTGTGCAATGAAGCAAAACTGCGTATGGGAGAACAATGTGTGCAAGATTTAGCCTGCCATTGATGCCATTGACTGTGGCATTTGGAAATACAGCTTACAGCTGACTGAACAAAGAAATGTTAGACAAAGAGGACCAGAGAGAGAGACAGACAGAGGGAGACAAATATAGATGGAGCCAGAGATAGAGAGGAATCAGAGGGAATGTGGAGCTCAGTTCAACTGGGTTACTAACTTTTTCTGTCTCCTTTTTGTCTCAGAACTCCCTCTAGTAAAGTCCATGTCCTGGTTTGGCACATGTATCTGCATACACTGGATGTCTATCCTTGACAGTTTCTCAGAGGGGGGTAGGAACATAGAATGAGGCGGAAAATGTAGAAAAAACTGGAAGCTACAAGGAAAAGGATTAACCCTTTAACCCTGTGTTTTTCAACATTGGGGTCGGAATCTCATGTGTGGTCGCCTGGAATTCAAATGGGGTAGTGACTGATAAAAAAAATAAAAGAAAACAAAAAAACAACAACTTACCAATAAAAAAATATGTTGAGTTGAGAGAGACAATCACAATACATAAAAGACAAGACAAACTCTGAATTTTACACTGAAATTTTTTTTTTTGGTGCAGTAATATTTATTAGGTTATCTGTCACAATTTTTATTTTCTAATTGTAAGTATCAGTGAGAACTGGAATTATTCAAGTAAAACTAAATATGTCATTTGTGTAGTAAATAAACTGTGTGGGAAGAGTAAGTTATATAATGTATTTTCACATAATATTCAAAGGTTATAGTCATGACATATGAACTTAGAAATACCAAGTACCGTAAATTCCGGACTATAAGCCGCTACTTTTTTCCCACGCTTTAAACACACGATTTTCCCTTATTGCCTGCCACACCCCAGGGAAGAATCTGTCTATTGTTACCAGGCATGCAGGAATGGATAACATTAACAACTTAACCTTTATAAAGTTAATAGTAACACACACAAAAGGGGAACTTTTAAGGAAAAATCATAAACCTTCAAATGTTAACCTTGTTTCACAAATATACAAAACAAAACTCTGAATGAAAACACCCAATAAAGCTCTCCAGAGACCGTCATAAATTTAAAGCATCTCAGAATTAATGCGCACGTCGTGCGTAATGTTAAATGAAAATGATATGACAACAGACGTAATTACTTGTTTTTAATCCTTATATTTTAAAAATAAATTAAAAGTCCTACTCAGACGAAAAACAAAAATTTGTTCAGTTTCAAGTGTCTTTCAAGTCATTTTAAGTCCGTGAATCCACAGCCGGCGCAAAAGCAAGTCAATCCCGTATCGGCACGAATCCAAAGGAAACCCCGATAAGTCCACCGACCAAAAAAAAAAGAAAGAGAATATGTGCTTTTATTACTATCCTTTTATTGCCTCGTTTTTTGTCCTTTGTTTTTTAATCATCATATTAACAACAAATCAACCTATAGATATGACAGCAAGCTCACACATATCAGACCCTTTTACATACAGGGAAGAATTTCATGTGAACTCAAAGAAAACCTTTATCCAATTACCGACCAGTTTTGACGCAATGAAAAAAAAAGGTTCCACTCGGTCCCATAGACTCCCATAGAAGCCAGGCTTCAATGGGGAAATGCACTGACCATAGATCGTATGAGGAAACAGCGCAATGGGAATGTATGAGAAGTGAACAACATGGGGTCTGATGATTTGTGATAAAGCTGATTCTGAACGAACTCGTCTGTGAGATGAACGTGTTTTAACACATGTGTAGTCAATGAAATGTCAACACAGCCAAACATATTTAACCATTTAATTTTCGTAATGATAGGGGAAGCTGGGCTTCTCTTGCTGTCTATGAGAAATCGCCACTGGTGGACACCTGTGGCTTATAAACCAGTGTGGCTTAGACGTGTACAAAATTGATTTTCTTTCTAAAATTAGGGTCTGCGGCTTATATTCAGGTGCGGTCTATACTCCGGAATTTACGGTAAGTTTTAATAGACAAAGTAAACTGCAGAAAAAAAATTGTAAAATGTTGTGTAAATGTTACTTAAATATTGTCCATTAATAAAAGTTACAAAAAGTATTGTAGTGAGCCACACTGATTGTAATGGGGGCAGTTTATGCCGAGTCATGTGACTCACGTAGTTTACAGTGTCATTGTGTCATGTGACGGTGCGCTACCTTGAGAGTTGTAAATATTTGATCAAAGCAAGTTGCTTTTCTGTGTTCTGCAGTTCTATGACTCAAGTTCTGCCTATAGAGGAGAGTGTCTGAGGGTATGTTTACACGGCAACACTAGGATCTAATTCCGCAAAGATTTCTCCTTTGCGTTATAAAATCATTCCACGTTAAGACGAAGCCGCTATGATAACGATCTGCGTTAACATGAGTCCGCGAGAACGGCTGAATATGCTGTAGTGGCCATGCCAGACCAGTAGCTGGCGACGTAGAGCTGTAGTGAAACAGTGGCGGTAAAACACGCGCTTGCGCACAAACGATTTCCCGTTTAGACAGCCTTTAAATGAGGAGAAGAAGAAGAGGCATTAGCGAATATAAGAAATGCGTCTCTGCTGGTAAGAGTGTAGACGCAGTAAGTCTAACTTTTGGTGGAGAAGCGACAGCAAACTGAGCACAGTTAGCAGCACGTATGTTGTTCTGAAACCGGCCGTTGTTGTTGTGGTTGTTCCTTCTTTTTCTGCAGCTTTATTGTGTCATAGAGGCTGGCAAACCAGCTTGGAGGCGCATTACCGCCACCAACTGGCCTGGAGTGGGTTAACTGGCGGGTCTTGGCTGCGCGCGCATGCGGTGACGTCATATTTTACCCCGGAACGCTCCGATTCGTGTTAACACGGAGCTGAAATGCGGAGCGTATCGATAACATTCCACCCTGGACCCTGGTATCAAAAGTTTCCGGATTCAGGCACTCTAGGCACCGTTTCCATGTTAACAGAAGGCTAATCCGCGATGAAATCTTCCCGGAGTCGACTGAATCCTACACCGTGTAAACGGCCCCTGAGTGAACTGGGTGGAAGGAATATTTCAGTTTGACACCATGACTGAATGGTCTGTGCTGCTGTCAGACAGTCTGGACTGTTTTTGGCATGCACTTTATGAAGATAAATGTCACTGTTGAGAAGTGTAACCAATGTTCACTCTCTGGTAACTTTGTTGTACCAAAACATTACAGTATTTGAAAATTACCGTGAAAAGCCATTAGCTTTGGGTGCATTAGCATTTTTTTTTTAGCTTAAAGCAGTCAGAATGTAAGTAAAATTTACAAAGAAGGAGAAAGTCAAATTCAATGACCATATTAATAATCATCAGTAAATTACCTGAGGTTTGCTAGTAAAATAAACATATATCCGCAAGTAAAGTTTACTTGATGATCGCCCGTGTAGAATTTACTTACAATTCTAAGTGCAAATACTTTCCTAAGTTTTCCTAAGTAAATAACACCCCCAGTTTTTTTCAGTGTATATTTAAACTTTCTTAAGTGATTTATCACCATTTATTTACAATATTATCCTTTGCATTTTGTATTTTATCAGTATTAATCAGGTATTTTCCTGTATTTAACTGACAGATCATAAAGATGTTCATAACAGCTCAGATTAAAGTTGAGGTTTATTCAATCAAAAACAGAGAAAACTACCAAAAAAATGACTTTTTCAGTAAAATAGATCATTAACTTAACATAAACCAAGAGTCTCCATCCACTGTCATTGATCCAACTCCATGGGTTTTACTGGTGAATCAATATTGTAGAGGATGACAGTGTTTCCATGGTAACTACAGAGCCTCTGAACGTCCAAATGGGTCATATCTGATGACCATGAAAAGATGACAAACTGTATTTTACACTAATTATTTACATGTATTGATAGAATTAGTGGATCAACAGGTATTAAACAGGTCAGATCAGTAGATGGTTTTGGTTGTTAGTGGATGTTTGGGTCTTTATGGGTTAAAACTACAGCTTTATTCTCATAATGTTATGGCTTTATTCTCGTAAAAAAAAAAAAAAAAAAAAAAGACCTTCATGTTGGGAAAAATGGGTGCAATATATAATAATCCAGAGGTCAGATTTTTTTTTATGTAAATGTACAATCACAGCTACATGGTCACTCCTAAATGTTCAAGATTAGTTTTTTTTTGTTGTTTTTGTTTTTTTTTAACGCATTAAGACCCAGTGCTACTTTTGTCAGTTCCCATTTGAAATTTTCTCTAGACCTAACCTTTTTATAAGTGATTTATTACCCTTTATTATACAGTTATCCCATTTTACACCAATTATTTACATGTATTGATAGAATTAATGGATCAACAGGTATTAAACAGTTTAGATCAGCAGATGCTTGTGATCGGTGATAGATGTTTGGGTCTTTATAGTTAAATCTAGAAAAAGCATGTTTATAGATGTATGAACACTTAAAACAAGAAATTAACTCTTAAAACAAGATAAATATCTAACACTTCTAAATCTAAGTTGTTTTTTTTTTTTTTTTAAATCTTGGTCAGAATCATATAATTTGCAGTTTATGGGTTAGATCGTTGTTTCCAGTTCTGTTTCAGCACTATTTTCAATTTTCATAGGGTGGGCTCGGGGTCTGGGCAGCAGCTGGACTCTGGAAACCACTGTGGGGGGGGGTCATGAGGCTGTAAAAACCACTCCACAGTCGCTGTGGGTGGGCTGTAGAAGACGCTGCTGCCTCTGCATGGGGTTCAGATAGAACACACACATCAGCATGGCCACAGTGGACATGTCTGATGGTCATGAGGGCGGAGTTACAGCAAGACTGGGTGGACACACCTGTGGTGAGGGGCAATCGAGGTGAGTCTGGGGGCAGCCTATGGACTGGAGCCGCTGCTGCCAAAGGTGATGGAGCGTGAACCGTCAGAGGATGGAAACAGCTGCCTCCAGGTACAGCTGTTAACGGAGTGAAGCAGATGCAGCGGCAACTCATTCCAATCAGAGATATTCTGTCAGTGCAGACTGTCAGGTGTGTGATGTTTGGCTATTTACACTCAGAAGAAAACGGTTAGTAGAGCAACAGTGATGTTAAAGCAGTGATATTTTGCTTTTTTTAAATAGAATTATGCATTTTCAAACATTTCCCTGTGGTCTACATAAACTGTAAATGCTCTGCTTGGGTCTGAATTCGTCATTAATTCAACTCCACAGGTCCATCTTCAACCCTATTTCTGAGTAATGACACCAGAAAGGTGGTTTGGAGCGCTGGCCCTTTAAATGTACATGAGCCACTTCAGGCCCCGCCCCCTCCAGGTTGTTGGCTGTGCTAGTCTGTCCCATTCAACCAACAACTGAACATTTTAGGTCATTGAAGTTTGGACATATTTTCAGTTTTTACTACAACCGCTGCAGCTGATAAACAATTATGTCGTACTCAGAGAAATGTTTGTCGGAAGTCTTGACCTTATATGTGCAAATGTCGTGACGTAACCAGTTATAAAATGTAACAAATTAAGCAGGAATTAAAAAAGGTTGTAGAAATCCACTCGATTTTTGCTTGAATAAAGATAGCTTTGCAGCACCTGGAGGGTTCGAATTCAAACTTTATGAACTATTAGGGTCCAAATACACAAATAAATGAACCAAAGACTAATAAAAGTGGGTTTAGCTAAATATGAACCCAATAAATAAGATAATACTACACAGCAAAAAAGGCCTGTACAAAAATAAGAAAATTAACCTCATTATTGAGTTAAAATGTCTTCTTTCAAGTACAATTATCTGCCAGTGCAGTAAGAAAATAGTACTTATCAAGATTTTTAAAGTAAGAAAATTAATCTAAGGATTATAGAATGCTAAAATTCTTATTTCAAGCAGAATATACTTGTTTTAAGTAGTCATAGTAATTTTTTTTTAATCTATTGTGTGGTATATATATCTATGTTGGATGGGAAGATTCGATACGTATCGATACGCAGACATGCTCGTGCATGATCCCAGTGCACCGGTAGAGAAGCTGCGAGTGAATGAAAAGTTTGGAATCGATATCGCAATGCATTGGTTACTGAATGTTTGTGTTCATAAAATTCAATCCACTCAATAGAATATATTTTTACTTGCATTTAAAAGTTACTATTTATCTGAGTAGTTTTTCTTTCCTTCAGACCCATGTTAACATGTGCCACGGATTCGCGGATGTGTACACTGTACACTAACAGTCTGAGCTCCATGGATGGACTGAGCATGTGCACCGCAGATGAATACTGTAATATCTGTTTGTGAATCTGACAGACACAGAAGGAGGTGGAGTGTGGTTTCTTAACTTATACATTACATATACATTTCATTACAAATTAATTTGGCGAGGGAGCAAGAAGAAACATGCAGAGAAACGACTTTGGAAACAAAATCCTTTTTCAGTGACTGAATGTGCGGCACATGTTCTGAAATTATACAAAAGCACTTTGTAAAAAGTCATTGTTATATGGTCTTTTTTGATAAATAAATAATCAAGCTCGTTGAATTGCACTGCATACTTTTTTTTTTTTTTAACCAGAATGAATTTGTTGAATCAGACTATGCTTAATTGCTCTGTATCATGATTTGGATGTGAATCGTATCGCATCGCGAGGTGCCACACACGTATCTTTAATATATTGGATAGAAGATGCTGTATTGAGATGCGTATTGTATCGGCCTTACAACTTTTCTCAACCCTAATAAATATATCTACGTATATCTATCTATCTATCTATCTATCTATCTATGATTAAAAATATCTTACTACGAAGATTAAAAAGAAGTATATTCTGCTTAAAATAAGAATTTTAGCATTCTGTAATGCTAAGTTACATTTTCTTACTCAAAAAAATCTTGATAAGTACTATTTTCTTACTGCACTGGCAGAGAATTTGACTTGAAAGAAGGCATTTTAACCCAACAATGAGTTTAATTTCCTTATTTTTGCACAGTCCTTTCTTGCAGTGTACAAAATCAGAACAGTAGTCACATTTATCTCCTTCATATGATGCTCTTCACACATATGTAACACAATGACGGTGCTTTTCCTTCTGATGCTGATGTTCTTTCTCTGTGGACTCATCCTTCATCTGCCTCCACCTCCACCTCCATCTCCATCTCCATCTCCATCTCCATCTCCATCTCCATCTCCATCTCCATCCTGCAGTTCCTCTCATCACCGGTGGGTGTCACTGCTGACACTGGTACCCGGGCTGTCTGTCAGTCCGTCTAGCGAGGATGGAGGGGGAGAGGAGGGGGAAGAGGGGGAGGGATGTTGTATTGTGAAGTAGAGAGAGAGTGAGAGGGAGAGAGAGAGAGTGAGAGCGCGCACCTCTGCCTCTCTTCCTTCCTTCTCCTGTGCGCAGTGCTCCGGACCGACCGCTCCTTCCTCATTTCCTCCCCACAGCTGGCTCTCTCCTGTTCGGATGCTGGCTGCCTTTTCATTTCCACGCGGCACAGGACAAATACTTTGGGAGGGTGGAATGACTACCTACCTGTTTTGCATGGTCTGATTTTTTTTTTTTCCTTTTTTTTTTTTTTTTTTTTTTTTTTTTTTTTTTTTTTTTTTTTTGGAGGTGTGTGGGGGGAGATTCACACGTCGGAAAAGGAGGGGAGTCCAGAGGAAGAAAAGAGGCTCTCCATCCCCCGAGGGAATTTATTTTACAGTAAGCAGGCGCAATGTCATTCCAGTTTCCTCATTCCGCTCGTCTCACACCTCCCATCTGTGCATGAAAAAAACCAAAAAAAAAAAAAAGGCTAGAATTTTTTTTTTTGACAGGCTGTTTGGGAATACGACTGGCTGCTGTGTTTGCGTGTCTGCAGAGTGTTTAGTTCAGGTTATTGTGTGGCGTGATGTGGATTTGGTGTCTTTTTATTATGATGCGCTAAAGGGGCTGTGGTGCGCTTTGGTGCGCATTGATCGTGGATTGAAAATGGAAACCCCCCCCCCCCCCCCCCCCCCATCCCATCCCATCCATCCTTCCCTCCATCTATCCCTCCATCCATTCATCTACCCATCCAAGGCCGGGGTGTGTGGGGGTCGGAGGAAGAGGAGAAGAAGCAGCAGCAGTAGCAGGATGAGGAGAAGGATGATGATGATGATGATGATGATGAAGAGGATGAGGAGGGGAGGGGGGTTGCTGTTGCGAAATCGGTATTAGTTTCAGATCTGACCTAAATATGAGCGATATTCGCAAGATTATGAGGGGTGACAGCAGCGTGAACGCTCCCATCGCCTTTTGTGCTGCGTTCACGGACCCATCGGACGTAGCAAGTATAATACAAGCAAAAACATTTATTCCCAAGCATCAGGCATGGGGTAGGGGATGAAGAGCACCTTGCTTGGCTTGGCTGGATGTGTGCTCCAGCCGGGCCTGTCTGCCTTAAAAACATCCCACAGTGTGTTTGTGATCAGCTCCGGGCTAACCCCCCACCCCCCCACCACCTCCCTCATCATCCCTACCACCATAGAGTAATTAATCTCATTCATCACGTTGCCAAGATTAGTGTGTTTCAAAGGCTGATGTTGCAGGAGAGAGCATCACAATGTTTGCTCATGTTAATTGTCTGTGGATTTGTGCTCTGTGACCTGGCAGAAATGGGGTGGGGGGGTTGAATGGGGGTGTGAGTGTGTGACTGAATTAACCCTCCTATAGTCTTATCTCCATCCTCCATTGGGTTGTGTGGCAGTTTATGACGGCTCATTCAAAGTTCATTCTGTGTTTTGTCTCTCATATGCCTGTAGTGCTGTAGATAGCAGATGACTCTCAAGATGGAGGAGCTCTACCCAGCCCTAGTAAGAGCTTTAATGTGATGGACATTAGAAGGGGCCAAGGAGAGGCTCCTCATTAGTCCAGCAGAACACATTACCGACCATCATCTTTGCGCATGTGTGCTCCGTCGGGAGTGATTTCCTGCCGGGGCTTTGGAAGTAGAACCGTGTGAATCTGTTGAGTTGAACGTTGGCGGTTGTGGGGTTTCTTCGTGACCTTTAACCTTCAGAAACCTGCCTCTAACCCTTATGTTGTGTTTTTATATTCTATAGCATCAGGTGTCAAACATCATTTAACCCCTAAAGACCCCTAAAGTGCTACTTTTGTGTCAGTTCCCAAATGAAGTTTCTCTTTTTTTCTTTTTTCTCACTATTTTTTTTTTTTTTTAAACCCATAAAGACCCAGTGTTGCTTTTCTGGTAGTTCCCAAATAGAATTTTCTCTCTATTTAACCTTTCTTAAGTGATTTATCACCGTTTATTATGATATTATCCTCTGTATTTTGCTTTTTTCATTGTAAATTATGTATTTTTTTATATTTAATTTGGATGTTTATGAAAACTCAGTAAATTCAAAGGTTATTATATCAAAACTTTGTATCAAAAATTGAAGAAAAAGTGACTTTTTCAGCAAATATATTTATAACTGAACATAAAACAAGTGTGTCCATCCAGTGTCATTGACCCAACTCCATGGGTTTTACTGGTGAATCAATGTTGTAGAAGATGACAGTGTTTCCATGGTAACTATGGAGCCTCTGAACGTCCAAATGATTTGTTTTTTTAACCCATAAAGACCCAGTGTTGCTTTTCTGGTAGTTCCCAAATGGATTTTTCTCTCTATTTAACCTTTCTTAAGTGATTTTTCACCGTTTATTATGATATTATCGTCTGTATTTTGCATTTTTCATTGTAAATTATGTATTTTTTTATATTTAATTTGGATGTTCATGAAAACTCAGTAAATTCAAAGGTTATTATATCAAAACTTTGTATCAAAAATTGAAGAAAAAGTGACTTTTTCAGCAAATATATTAATAACTGAACATAAACCAAGTGTCTCCATCCATTGTCATTGATCCAGCTTTATAGGTTTTACTGGTGAATCAATGTTGTAGAAGATGACAGTGTTTCCATGGTAACTACAGAGCCTCTAAACATCCAAATGATTTGTTTTTTGAAACCCATAAAGACCCAGTGTTGCTTTTCTGGTAGTTCCCAAATGGATTTTTCTCTCTATTTAACCTTTCTTAAGTGATTTATCACCGTTTATTATGATATTATCCTCTATATTTTGCATTTTTCATTGTAAATTATGTATTTTTCTATATTTAATTTGAATGTTCATGAAAACTCAGTAAATTCAAAGGTTATTATATCAAAACTTTGTATCAAAAATTGAAGAAAAAGTGACTTTTTCAGCAAATATATTTATAACTGAACATAAAACAAGTGTGTCCATCCAGTGTCATTGACCCAACTCCATGGGTTTTACTGGTGAATCAATGTTGTAGAAGATGACAGTGTTTCCATGGTAACTATGGAGCCTCTGAACGTCCAAATGATTTGTTTTTTTAACCCATAAAGACCCAGTGTTGCTTTTCTGGTAGTTCCCAAATGGATTTTTCTCTCTATTTAACCTTTCTTAAGTGATTTTTCACCGTTTATTATGATATTATCCTCTATATTTTGCATTTTTCATTGTAAATTATGTATTTTTTTATATTTAATTTGGATGTTCATGAAAACTCAGTAAATTCAAAGGTTATTATATCAAAACTTTGTATCAAAAATTGAAGAAAAAGTGACTTTTTCAGCAAATATATTAATAACTGAACATAAACCAAGTGTCTCCATCCATTGTCATTGATCCAGCTTTATAGGTTTTACTGGTGAATCAATGTTGTAGAAGATGACAGTGTTTCCATGGTAACTACAGAGCCTCTAAACATCCAAATGATTTGTTTTTTGAAACCCATAAAGACCCAGTGTTGCTTTTCTGGTAGTTCCCAAATGGATTTTTCTCTCTATTTAACCTTTCTTAAGTGATTTATCACCGTTTATTATGATATTATCCTCTATATTTTGCATTTTTCATTGTAAATTATGTATTTTTCTATATTTAATTTGAATGTTCATGAAAACTCAGTAAATTCAAAGGTTATTATATCAAACTTTGTATCAAAAATTGAAGAAAAAGTGACTTTTTCAGCAAATATATTTATAACTGAACATAAAACAAGTGTGTCCATCCACTGTCATTGACCCAACTCCATGGGTTTTACTGGTGAATCAATGTTGTAGAAGATGACAGTGTTTCCATGGTAACTATGGAGCCTCTGAACGTCCAAATGATTTGTTTTTTTAACCCATAAAGACCCAGTGTTGCTTTTCTGGTAGTTCCCAAATGGATTTTTCTCTCTATTTAACCTTTCTTAAGTGATTTTTCACCGTTTATTATGATATTATCGTCTGTATTTTGCATTTTTCATTGTAAATTATGTATTTTTTTTATATTTAATTTGGATGTTCATGAAAACTCAGTAAATTCAAAGGTTATTATATCAAAACTTTGTATCAAAAATTGAAGAAAAAGCAAATATATTAATAACTGAACATAAACCAAGTGTCTCCATCCATTGTCATTGATCCAGCTTTATAGGTTTTACTGGTGAATCAATGTTGTAGAAGATGACAGTGTTTCCATGGTAACTACAGAGCCTCTAAACATCCAAATGATTTGTTTTTTGAAACCCATAAAGACCCAGTGTTGCTTTTCTGGTAGTTCCCAAATGGATTTTTCTCTCTATTTAACCTTTCTTAAGTGATTTATCACCGTTTATTATGATATTATCCTCTATATTTTGCATTTTTCATTGTAAATTATGTATTTTTCTATATTTAATTTGAATGTTCATGAAAACTCAGTAAATTCAAAGGTTATTATATCAAAACTTTGTATCAAAAATTGAAGAAAAAGTGACTTTTTCAGCAAATATACTAATAACTGAACATAAAACAAGTGTGTCCATCCACCGTCATTGACCCAACTCTATGGGTTTTACTGGTGAATCAATGTTGTAGAAGATGACGGTGTTTCCATGGTAACTACGGAGCCTCTGAACATCCAAATGTTCAGATGACCATGACAAAGAGATGACAAACTGTATTTTACACCAATTATTTATATGGATTGATGGGATTAGACAGTCAATATCCATTTAACACTTTAACCCCTGACGCGTCTGTGGTGAGCATTCTGAATTATGATTTCTTTTAAATATTCGTAGAAATTCAACCGTTTGCTCAATAGGAAACATTTCAAATAAGAAAAGCACTCGGAGAGCGCAGACCTCTGCCAAGACAGATCTGCCCCCCCCCCGCCCCCTTCCTTGTGCCAGTATCAACATTTCCTGAAAATTTCCTGAAAATCCATCCATAACTTTGAGTTATCTTGCTAACAAACAAACAAACATGCACGCACGCAAACACGCAAACACACAAAGCAAAGTGATCACAATACCTCCTGGAGGTAAACATGCTGATAGTGTAGACCTTGTGCTTTCCACAGACATCTGAGCATGCTCAGTGCCCCCCTCTGCCATCTTTAGTTTACATCATACTCAGTTTAGATGTTTGGGTCTTTATGGGTTAATTCAGAGCAACAGTAAGATTCTGCTGGTTTACTGAATATTAACATTTGACACTTAGTTTGAGAATGGAATCAAGAAACTGCTGTAAAATACTATTTTCTAGAACTGTAAGGGAGTGTTTTTCTAATTTAAAAAGCTTTATGGGAATTTCTACACTTCTAAATGCATTTATATGTACAACTAACTTCTTTATCAGAGCAATTTACTGGCCAAATTAATGAGATTAAGATGAATTACAGTTAATATCTAATAGATGTGCTATTGTCTTTTAATTGTTTTTATAATGCATTCATATTTTTATACTTCTATACTGCTTTGACTCGTATCTTTTAACCTTTGTGCTTGCACTCTGAGAAACCTCTGCATAATAATTCCTGTTTTTTTTACCTGAAAATGTACAAAATTATCTATCTGCAGAGTAGTAGTGCTATGAATAGAGCACATGTGTTACCACTGGCAAGTTGAGAAACTATTTAAGCTGACTTTTTAAAGAATATTTGCAGGATTAGTAGTTGAGAGTTATAGAACATTTTTGAGAAAAAGCAGTTTCAGCTACAAATGATGTCCACCGTTAAAAGATAAAGTTCAACATCTAATTCGTCTTAGTACCGTGCACGTTCTGTCTGTTAGCATCACGTTTTAGCTTTTGGAAAAACTCACACAACCTTAATTCCACTACTGAGTAAATAAACTGCAGCCAAACATCATAATTTGGGGTTTCATGCAGTTCAGTTGACGGTGTATTTCTTGTATTTCTTCTTGACATAGGATGGCATCAGCTAGCAGTAAAAGTGTTATTTTCTTGTGTAACTCTTTGCAAGAAAATGTCAAATAGTTGCTTTAATGTGACAAGATGTGGACTAGTGAAAGCTTGTCATGGGTTGCACATGTTGGAGCCGTATTCGCTTTAACAAACCGTATGGTCACATCTGAAACGTGTCACCTCCTGTCAGAGTAAAATACAGCAGAATAACATGATATGGGAATATATTTTGTAATTAAAGGTGCAACGTTTGATAGTTTGTTTGTTTTTTTGCATATCTCTCGGCAAAGACAATTTTATTCATACACTGTGTCCCATAAAGTTGGAAATATGTTTATTTTTAGATAAATTCCTCTTTTTATTCCTATTTATATACATATTAACCCTTTATCAGGCACTCATTGAAATACTCTGAAATTCTACATTTCAACCTTTCAACCAGCACTTGTTAAAAAGTAAACACATGCAATAAAGCAATTGTTATAAGGCCATAATCTGACAAAAATCACTCATATTCACTATTTACAGCTTCAACATGTGTATAAAATCTCTCTGAATCACTGCATTGTGCTTCTTGACCTCACTGAGGAATGAGATTGGCCCCATATTTAATGTCTGCAGAAATAACCAAAAATAGTCACTTGCCTGATAATGGGTTAACCGCCTTTGATGTGGTGCAATGATTACACACTTAGTCCTAGTTGCACTTTATCTAAGAATAAATCACATTGTCCCAATTATTTCATGAGAAAAGTAAAAAAAAAAAAGAAAAAAAAAAAAGAAAAAAATCCAGGTTTATGGGCAACAGTGTATAACCCAATATCACAAAATACACACAAAAATAAGAAAATTAAACTCATTACTGGGTAAAAATGTCTTATTTCAAGTAAAATTACCTGCCGGTGCAGTAAGAAAATTGCACTTGTTAATTTATCTTAAAATAAGAAAATATTATCTGAGGATTAAAGAATGCTAAAATTCTTATTTTAAGCAGATTGTACTTGTTTCAAATCTTCAGTTAAGTTTTTTTTTTTTTTTAATCTATAGTATACACACTGCAAAAATCTAAATCTTACCAAGTGTATTTTTCTCATTTCTAGTCAAAATATTTCATCACACTTAAAATAAGACATAATCACCTAAAGAGTAACTTTTCAGTGAGATATAAGAAGTTATTTTTAGACAATAGATCTGGAAAATCTTGAATTAAGAAATCTTACCAAGATAACTTTTACTTGTTCCATTGGCAGATTTTTTTTTTTTTTGTTGCTTAATTCAAGATTTTTTTTGCTTAATTCAAGCAAAAAAAAAAAATAAATAAATAAAAAATAAAATCTGCTAACAGATTTGTAATGTGTACAGAGTGCTAATTGGAGTTTTATACAGTCAGTGGATGTGTACAAAAATATGTTTATGTATATATTATTGTAGTGCAAATTACAGTTTTTATACAGAGTGCAAAATACAAGTGTTCTCCACGTTTCTGAGGAACACTGAAGAACTTTTATTAGCAAATAAGTCACATTTATGCAAAAAATCCATTTGTGTCCTTACTGTCATCAAACATGTGGTTAATACGTGGAAAAACTCCCCGTAGAAAACACCCTTTACTGGGTTCTGCATCTACTCCTCCTCTGTGTTTTCAGGCTGTAGAAAATCTACCCCATGACACAGATTTTTGTCTAATTGCAGGTGTTTTCAGACAGGGAGGGAGGTCGAAAATGTGATTGAAATTGCAAAGATTAGATCCCGACATGCGATCTGGACACAAGTGGCTTCACAATTGGAGGTCATACATATCTATATTCAGTTTTTTTTATTTGGACTGAGAGGAGAGAGCTCCAGAAGGAACCTTATGATTTTATTTTTCTACATGATTTCAGCTCCTGCAGATTTAACCCATAAAGACCCAGTGCTACGTTTGTGGCACTTCTTAAATTATAATTTTTTTCTCTATATTTAGCCTTTCTCAATGATTTATCGGCATGTATTATAATATTGTCCTCTGTACTTTTATTTTTACAGGGTTTCTGCAGGTATCAGCAAATCTAACATAATGCTTTTTAATGCCACTTTAAACAAATTTCATGCCCATGTCCAACTGCAGATACAGTTTTATATATAGCTTTATGATAATTTACTGTCAACAGGCTTTAACCAGGTTCTGAATAGTTTCTCCTCCAATCACTTCTCCTGAAACTTGCATTTTCACATTTTTCCAACATTTGCTAATATTCCCTCCGCTCTTTCGCCACAGCCTGAACGCACTCACACCATGTTGCGTTCCAGGCATCAGGTGTTGGGACTTCCTGTATCAGCCATAAACAATAGTCGATTAAAGGGGTCAGCCTGTCAATCATCACACTACCGATCAGAATTCTTAAATGTTTATTTAATCAAAATAAATCGTGAATAACAATGTTTTTTTTTCCATCAAGTGTATTTAATTTTTTAATGCCTCTGGACATCAAATTTAATGACTTAATGCTTTTTTAATAACCCACGGAAACCCTGTTTTAAGTGAATATCAGGTATTTTCCTATATTTAATTCACTGATCATGTAGATGTTCAGTAAAATTCAGAATAAATTCAAAGGTTATCAGAACGAATCAGAAAAAAATGAGGAAAAAGTGACCTTTTCAGCCAAAATATCTTTAATTAAACATAAAAACAAGCATCTCCATCCACTGTCATTGATCCAACTCCATGGGTTTTACTGGTGAATCAGTGTTGTAGAGGATGATGGTGTTTCCATGGCAACTACGGAGCCTCTGATTGTCCAAATGGGTCATATCTGATGACCATGAAAAGATGACAAACTGTATTGTGACTTTGTGTATCGTCCATAAACAATACCCAATTAAAGGGTTCCACCTGTCAGTCATCACACTACTTCCGATCAAAATTATTAAATGTTTATATAATCAAAATAAATCGTGAACAGCAATGTTTTTTTGTTTTTTTTTTCCCCATCAAGTGTATTTAATTTTTTAATGCCTCTGGACATCGAATTTAATGACTTTTATAGTTTTTTTAATGACTCGCAGAAACCCTGTTTTAAGTGAATATCAGGTAATTTCCTGCATTTAATTCACTGGTCATGTTGATGTTCATTAAAGCTCAGAGTAAATTCAAAGGTCATTAGAACAAATCGGAAAAAAATGAGGAAAAAGTTATAATAATAATAATAATAATAATAATAATAATAATAATAATAATAATACTACATTGGTTTTATATAATCAATGTATTGTTATTATTATTACTTTTTCCTATTTTTTTCCGGATTTGTTGTAATAACCTTTATTATTTGAACAAATCGGGAAAAAAATGAGGGCAAAAGTGACTGTGTCAGCTAAAATATCTTTAACCAAACATGAAAACAAGCATCTCCATCCACTGTCATTGATAAAAATAGAGAAAACTGAAGAAAAAGTGCCCTTTTCAGTAAAATACTGTATATCATTTACTGAACATAAAACAAGTGTCTCCATCCGCTGTCATTGATCCAACTCCAACTGGGTTTTACTGGTGAGTCGTTGTTGTAGAAGATGACAGTGTTTCCATGGTAACCACAGAGCCTCTGAACATCCAAATGGGTCATATCTGATGACCATGAAAAGATGACAAACTGTATTTTACACCAATTATTTACATGTATTGAGAGGATTAGTGGATTAACAGTTTAGATCAGTAGATGCTTTTGGTCGCCTGTGGATGTTCATATAAATATATAATATAAGTGTTTGAGGTAAATGTTGTGATCCACAGGGACAGAGGCTTGACCTAACAGGATGAATCACTATCAGCGTTTTCATTTCCCGCTCCTCTGTCTGGTTGCTTCACACAGATCACACTCCCCATCTCCGGCAGCTTCCATTCGGCCGAACACAGAACACACAAACAGCCTGTGTTTACCGACTGCTACGAGTTAGGATTTCGCAACATCTCCAACCAAAGCTCGGCGCTCTTAAACACACACAGGTGAAAGTGCCAGCCGGTGTTCTTGTCACACAACATTTAACTGATCAAAGAGCTCCTTCCCTCAAATGACGCCGCCGTGTCGCTGTAAAACACCGAGCGGCGTTACAGGAAGCCAGGAGTCTGCGTCGTACATTCACCCGCAGCTCTAGGGGATAATGGAGAATAAAGATGGGAGTCGCAGTCGCTCATTTCCTTGGAATCGTTTCTGTTTGCTTAACGATTCCATCAGGCCAAATGCATCACACGTCATTTCTGTATTTTAGGTCAGAAGCGTCTAAAGTAGTGGTTCTCAACTGGTGGGTCGCAACTCAGAAAGTGGGCTGCAAATCTGTTTTCAGTAGGTCACAGGCCTTTGGGCAAAAAATGTTACGAAACTAATCATGTGCTTTATTTTTTATGGCGCTAGTGCTTCCCATTCACCCTCCCCCAACAGTAGGTGGTGGCTGGGGTGCTGTAAAGAGGGGTAAACATGACAAATTCATGGGGCACATCATTTCCAGGGGGCCCAGTGGATATAGGTTAGAAGTTGTGAAAGTTTCATGTAAGCTCCAGGAGTAAAAGAGAGGCATAGAAGCTGGGAGTTGTACGTCCAAAGTTAAGTTTCAGTTTTGGTTTCATGGCAGTTGTGGTTGTTACATCAGTTATGAAACACACCCCTATACCCCCAGTCCCAACACAATGTATGTGTTTTTGAATAAGTGACTGAATGCACTTTAAATTTTTAACTGAGTTAGTTTTAGTTTTGGGTAAAATGTACCTAATTTAGTGTTAAACGGATTATTTCCATAATTACACTGGGTTACAAAAAAATGTTTTTAGAAAGTTGTCCAGATTTTCCAACTGAATTAGGACCATTTCGCACCGCTAAATCCAAAAATGACATCTGTTTTTCTCAATCAGGTCAGGTTTTTTTGCTAATTTGATGTTGAAAAATTTGATCTTCTCACAAAATTGATTACATTTTTGTGACTTTATCAGGTGATTTTTTTTACATAGTTTTCACCCAAAATAGGTTTTAAGAGAAAAAAAATCATTTTCTAACAGGATTCCTGTTAGGTACAATGGTGTATTCAGCGCAGATGTAGCAGAATACGTCAGGCTTATTTTTGCAAGATCTTGTTGTCGAAGCCATTTCATTCACCTGTAATATTAAAAAAAACATTAATCATAAATTGGCAAAAGTAAAATCTTCAGAACTCGTTTATTGCAAGAAATATGAAAGAATTTTGTATCATATGATGTGAAAATGCCCATAAATGTAAGCAAAAATATTAAAAAGCCAATATGTAGCATAGTTCAGAAAGTTGACCTGATTTAGCAAAATTAATATGATTTTTGGATTCAGCACAGCAAAATTATCCTAAATCCGCTCAAAAAACTTAAACAATACATTTGTTATTGACCAGTATTATCATCGCCACCTGTTGGTCAGTTTGGTTTATCATTAACCTTGTAAAGCCTGAACCATTAAATCATTGACAGCAAATTCCAGTTCTTTGAAACTGGAGCCTTTATTGGTCCTTCTGAACTACCAAAAATCTGTTTTTTTCCAAAAATCAATTTCCATGTATGGGTTTCAATTTTGTATCATATTTGATACATTGGGTCTCAATGCTCAAATATTATTATTTTTGAATAAACAAAAACATAATATAACCCAAACATGTCGAACAAATTGGTAATTCCTTTTCAAAATTAGCAAAGTTCTTCCTCCTTCCTCATTAATGACAGTCTCGTAGTGTCACTGGAAAGGCCTCTGGTGAATGAATTCCTCTGTATTGCATGTATCTAATTGTATACATCAGGTTTTTCAAGAAAAAAAAAAAAATCACACTGATCATTTAGAGGGCTTCAAAACTCATGTATCAAATTTGATACGTTTGGCGTTATAGGGTTAAAGTTGTCTTCTGTCTTTTCATACTGTGAAATTCTGTTTTATCTCAGGTTCAAAACACACCATCTATTCATTAAATACATTTGAGAAGTTTAATTTTTTACCAATTTGGGTCATGGTTTGTCATAGAGCAGTGATAGTGGGTCCTGAAGCCAGACCAGTTCAGAACCACTGGTTTAAAGTATGGCTGTATTTGACCAGCAAACACAACACTAGGGCCATTTGAAACAGTTGCAGGATTTTGCACTCCTTTAACTACCACTTTAAAACCCTTTATGAGGTTTTTTTCTTATCAAATGCAAAATGTTAGTGCATATTTGACATTGAAGAGTTAATGTAAACAAAGCCATTTGTACAATAGTTTTTCCCCAATCCAATGAGAATCGATAACACTGGTCTACAATTTTTTCTTTTTAGAAATGATCTACTTCAGAGGTTAAATGTGCTAAATGTTACGTATTTTAATAAGATTAATATGAAAACAAATGACCAAAGTGCTGATTTGCTGATGTTTTCAAGGTATATGATAAAGTGTTATTATACATGGGTGCTTCTATGAAACTGGTCCCTAAAAACAGGACAGAGGGGCTAAAAATTCAAATCAGATGTAGATTAATGTTATGAAGCAAGTCTGAAAGCACTTTGGGTCTATCTTAAAATTAATAGATAAAGGAGAAACCATTTTTCAAATAAGACACATTTTTATACTTTTTTATATTATTTTTTACACAAAAATCTGTATGTAACGCGATAAAAAGGACACGAAAATTACGTGCTACAATTTTTTTTTAATATCTTTTTATTCTCTCACAGGTGCATTTTGGGAATCAAACTAATTATGCAAGGCAGAGTGTTTCACAAAAATGACAACTATTGCAAGATCACTCACAATTTATTTGTGTTTAAATGGGCAGGTTCCGCATGTAACACATGTAGACACGATGGGTTACACACGGAACCTGGAATGAGACTGAGATTCATGAAAAACCCACATGTCTGGATTAGAAAAACCACTAGGATCATCAAATTTAACACAGTGTCTTTATTTATAGTCTATATAAGACCATTTACAGCCACGTTTTTCAGATCTACTGCACTAACACCTAGGTAATTTTTCATTTCCCAATTTTGGTTAAAAATTCATTAATTTTGGGATGGCTCAGGGCAAGAGTATAATTTTTTTTGCATTCATCTGAGGTCATCATTAGGTACATCCCGGGGGAAAATATGTCTAAATTTCTCTTTTATTATTGGGTTTAAAAAGCAGATACCAAAATAAACCCAGTTTCATAGAAGCGCCCTTATATATATATATCTATATCTATCTATCTATCTATCTATCTATCTATCTATCTATATATATATATATATATATATATATACATATATATATATATATATATATATATATATATATATATATATATATATATATATATGAAACCTGTAAATTCAATGTATTATAATGTACAGACAGTGTTTTGAAGTAGATCTGGTAGCTCCGACACTAATATTCCTTTGGAGTTAAACTGATTATCTCGTTAATTCTCCAATTTCACATTTCCCGCCCCTAATAGAGAACCATCACCATCATCGTCATCATCATCATCACCTACCCTCCTTGCCCCCCCCACCTCCACCCCAGCTCTTCTCTGTTTCTCTGACTAATTGCGAAAGATTCATGGTGGATGCTGGGGTGACCCTAAAGCTACATCCCCGGTGAAAAAAAGTCAGAGAAGTGATGCACTCTGCCACGGTTCACAGAAGTTAAGAGCGTGTTATCATCCTCCTCTAAAGACTCGCCTCAGCTGCTTCAGCCTCAACAGGCTTCATTAAGTTTTTATATTAAGCAGATGATATATGCCATGTGGACAAACTCTTAATAATAACCTCTTTCTGACAGACCCAAGACACAATTTAACGCTTTTTAGACTCAAGTATTTGGACACGGCATTAAAGCTACATCACAAAACCATAATGCAGAATGAAAAGACAAAGAAAGTTTTAATAATCAGATTTTAAATTCCATTCTGTTGGTTAAAATAACCTCATTTCTGCTACAAAGGAAGTTGAGACCACCAACAGGGATATTACATATATTATGCAGCATATAGGGGCTTGTAAATATCCATAATTAGTATGCAACACCACATGACCCACTTTTCGACTACCCTTTGCACGCTTTAGTTACTTCAAAGTCAGAGTTATGTTTTCATGGGGGCTATTTTGTCTACTCCCAGTGGACTGTGCCGTATGTACACCCATAGAGAGCAAATTCATGATGATGGAGATGTGCAAAGATGAGCAATACGAATAATATTTATATTTACCTCCGCCAAGGAGGTTATGTTTTGGCCAGGGTTTGTTTGTTTGTTAAAAAAAAAAAAAAGTTATGGACAGACTTGGATGAAATTTTCAGGGTTTTTTTGGAAATGGGATAAGGAAGAAATGATTACATTTTGGTGGTGATCGGGGGTGGGGGGGCCCACGGGGGGGGCCACTGATCAGCCTTGGCGGAGGTCTGCGCTCTCCGAGTGCTTCTAGTTATGGAAATACTTTGTGCATTTTATTACATTAGGTTTTGAACGTAACATGTAGATTATCATTAATGCTACTTCCAGAGATAATTTCATGGTTAATAAGACACACAAAATGTGATGATGTTAAGGTTAAATAGTACTATTACTAATTATCCATCTACCGGTAGTTGGTTTTCCATTGGACATCTGCACAAAACTTTACCGATATTTACTAAATGTAAAAAAACAAACAAACAAAAAAATGAAGTGCATAATGTTTTGCGATGATTTGTTTATTTATTATGGCGAGATGACACGAGAAGTCATTCCATAAACATGGCGAAGAACATAAATATCGTGTTGATTTACAGATATATTCATTATTATACAGGGTGGGGAAGCAAAATTTACAATATTTTGAGGCATGGGTTGAAAGACAGTGTATGACCAATTAGTTTATTGAAAGTCATGAGAATTTATTTGCCACAAGAAAACTGACATAATAGAAAATGTTTTTATTCTATGTGTCCTCCTTCTTTCTCAATAACTGCCTTCACACGCTTCCTGAAACTTGCGCAAGTGTTCCTCAAATATTGGGGTGACAACTTCTCCCATTCTTCTTTAATAGTATCTTCCAGACTTTCTCGTAATACTTTTGCTCATAGTCATTCTCTTCTTTCCATTATAAACAGTCTTTATGGACACTCCAACTATTTTTGAAATCTCCTTTGGTGTGACGAGTGCATTCAGCAAATCACACACTCTTTGACGTTTGCTTTCCTGATTACTCGTATGGGCAAAAATTTCTGAAACGGTATGGATAATAGTGTTAGGTATGATTATGACATCAATAAATGTTTGGTTTCAAAACAATTGATGTAGTGCCTGCTGAGAAAAAACAACTAAATGTTCATTGTAAATTTTGCTTCCCCACCCTGTATATATTACCCCTCTATCTTGTACTAAATTAAAAAAAAAAAGATTAATTTTCTTGGTGTGTTCTCACATACTGTGCCATGTTTGTTCTAAAACTCTTCTTCTTCGCTTGCTGTAACGTCCGTCAACATGTTTTTTTTTTTTTTTTTTTTTTTTTTTTTTTATTCACGTGACTCTAGTTGCAGAAAAAGGTCTTTCCATTGCAATTTTGTGTGATATACCATTTTTTACAATCAAAAAACCACCTCTTGCCAGCGCATGAACTTTTAATCAGAAAACAAGAGTTTTGGCGAAATTGTCGTTTTTCCATTAGGTAAATTTTTATGGAGACACTTTTTTATGTTCAGTTATTGATATATTTTACTGAAATGGTCACATTTTCTTCAGTTTTCTCTGTTTTTGATATAATAACCCCCAACTTTAATCTGAGCTTTTATGGACATCAGTCATGATCAATAAATTAAATGTAGGAAAATACCTGATTTTCACTGAAGAATGCAAAATAGTGACAATAATATTAGAATAAATGGTGATAAATCAGTTAAGAGAAGTTAGAAATAGAGGGAAAAAGTCATTTGGGAACTGCCACAAAAGCAGCACTGGGTCTTTATGGGTTAATGTCCGATAGCTAATCTAATATTAGTCTTCTGAAGTGACATCATTGACTTTAGCCTTATTTGCATGTGTCTAGTACAGCCTGGTGACCTCTGGTAATCCGTAATAACTGCAGAGTTAGTTTGTGTTCTTAACCCCGTTTAAATCTTCTGAGGGTTTTCCTATGATGCGTTGTTTAGTTTAAGGACAAATATTGATTAAATACATGTTTTAATTAAGAATAGTGCAGGAATAGATTAGTTTATCACAATATCTGTCACAAAAACAGAAAGATGGTTTTGTGAAGTTGTATTAGTCATATTATGTCACATTTTTCTTAAAAATTCAATGTACAGCCAATAATAATTCATCTGAACCATCACCTCTGACCTTCTGTCAGCACATAGTGGTGTATTTACCTGCAGACTCCTTGGCCTCTGGTTGCATTTTGATTTTTTTCTGGTTTCGCTGTGTTTTTTAATGATGCTGAATGACAATCTTTGCATCTTGTGTGTCCAACCAGTTACAGTGTTATGTACAAAACAATGATACAACTGTATCATTGTATCTGTATCGTATGGAGCCCTTTTGGTGACGTGAGTAAAATAAATATGAATGCAACGTTATGCTTCAGCTATGGGACCCTAGGGCATAACATGAATAAGCAGCCACCTTCCCTCATTCCCAAGCCACAGAGAAACCCCCAGGACGTGGGCTGAGCACTTAAACGTGTGATTTATTTACAATATAATACAAATAAATGTTATACATCAATTAAACTTAATTGCAGCTATTGTCGCCAGGGTGGGCCAAGGCCAAAATAACAAACATAACACTACTAAGTAAGGAACCAAGGCTGACCTGCAAAAGAAAAGAAACCAACATACAGAGTCTGACCTTCCTACTTACACAAAACAGGAGAAACTGAGTCAAAGAAAATGGCTGCTATATTACGTTGCAAATAAACGTTAATTTTAGACCACATTTAGTCTATATAATGTATATTATTATGGACGGAGGCAGTAAAGCCAGGTGTAGATTACTGCACAAAATGAGAATTTTGTTTTCCTTGGTCAGGATATGCACAGTCAGTCCAGCTTGGATTTACAAGGCTGACAATTAATACTGAACAAACAAGAACTCAAACTATGAATTATGAAAGAGCTGCAGCATCTGAAACTGACCACAATGAACATTTGACAGATAAACACAACCACAGTGCTGCAGTTTCAGACTCACAGTTTGTCATGTCTTTTATGGGTTGGGATTGTCTTCCTCAACTCGGCATATATTTTTTATTAGTAAGTTTTTTTTTTTTTAATTAATTACTAGAAATTTCAGGCGACCCCATTTGAATTCCAGGCGACCCCACGTGGGGTCCCGACACCAAGACTGAAAAACACTGATGTAAGTGGTGTATCAGGTGAAAAGGATAGGCCAAAAAAAACAAAAAAAAACTTTTGCTTCAAACCTATTCCTTTTTTTTTTTTTTTTTTTTTGTTTATTACAATTATTGTACTAAATGCAGTGATTGGTTTACAAACCAAAACTCATTCATTCATTCATTCATTTATTCATATCAGCCTTTAAAAATCAACTATCAGTCAAATTCGGGCTCTTTTTTTAAAAGCATGAAAACTAAAGAGCCACACACGATGTAATGACAGTCGGCGGTTACGTTACGTTTCGTGCCAAACTCATTCACCAGCTATTCGAATCAGCCGTCCGTTGTCCTAACCTGATAATCTCTGCTGATAACCTTGTTCTAAAAGAGAGAAACACATGCAGAGAAAGAGAGAGAGGACGGCTGAGAGACTGTGTGTTGCCGGGTCATTTTATTCCAATCATGGCAGCATCAGATTCATATCACAGCTGGCGCCCCCTCCTTCAGCGATGAGATGGGGAAGATACGTTGCCTGGTCAACAACCTCTGTATTTTTTTCTTTTTCAACCGTTCAGAGCAGGAGCACAGTGGGGGATGGAGACGGCAGAGCAGATCTCTGACCCACCTGAACATGTAGAGCATAGTAATACAAGTCTATCATGAGCAGATTACACTGTAAAGAAAAAGGAAGACCAATGTCCCTGTAGCTCAGCGGCATGTTCTATGAAGAATCAGTAACAAGTTGAATTTGTGAGGTTGTCAGGTTCTGTCTCTGTGTTCCAGTCCTGTGGTCTTAATGCAGGAGATCAATCTACCAATAGAAGTGGGTGGAGCTATCACTGGAGGAGAACTCAACTATGACTTATATCAATGCTCAATAGGAACTATATTGATATCTCTAAGCATTTTCATGTTATAAACCATCAAAGTATGACCCATTATTAAAAAAATAAAAATAAATAAAATTTCCAAAAACTTGACCAAACTTTGTAGACATTGTCTCAAGGAAGCTACATGTAAAATTTTAAATGAATCCAACCAGTAATTACAAATTGGTGACCTTGAGTTTGACCCTTCAAGGTCACTCAAGGTCAAAAGTCCTGGACCCAAATGAAAGTCCATATGTGACTTCCAATTAGTGCTCAATAGTAACTATAGTGATATCTGTAACCATTTACAAGTTATAAGCCATTAAAATATGGACCATTATAAGTAAAAGCAAATTTTTCATCATTAAAAAAAATCATAAAAAATTTAAAAAAATCTAAATTTCTCAAAACTGTGAACAAAGTCTGTAGACATTGTCCAAAGAAAGCTACATATACAATTTGAAATGAATCTGACTTGTAGTTTCAAAGAACATTGTTGAAATGTAGACATTGGTGACTTTGAGTTTGACCCTTTAAGGTCACTCAAGGTCAAAGGTCATAGACTTAAATGAAATTCCATATATGACTTCCTGTCAGTGTTCGGTAGGAACTATATTGATATCTGTAACCATTTACATGTTATAAGCCATTAAAATATGGACCATTATAAGTAAAGGCAAATTTTTAATAATTAAAAAATTCATCAAAAATCCAAATTTCTCCAAACTGTGAACAAAGTTTCTAGACATTGTCTCAAGTAAGTGACAGATAAAATTTTAAATTAATTCGACCAGTAATTTTCATGTTATAAGCCATCAAAAAAATGGCCCATTATAAGTAAAGGCAAATTTTTAATAATTAAAAATTCATGAAAAATTCAGAAATCAAAATTGATAAAAACTGTAAACACACTTTGTTGACATTGTCTCAAGGAAACTACACGTAAAATTTGAAACAAATCCGACCAGGAATTTCAGAGAAGAATATTGTTGAAATCTAGACAGTGGTGACCTTGAGTTTGACCCTTCAAGGTCACTCAAGGTCAAAGGTCATAGACTTAAATGAAATTCCATATATGACTTCCTATCAGTGCTCAATAGGGACTATATTGATATCTGCTACCATTTACATGTTACAAGCCATTAAAATATGGACCATTATAAGTAAAGGCAAATTTTTAATAATTAAAAAATTCATCAAAAATTAAAAAATCTAAATTTCTCCAAACTGTGAACAAAGTTTGTAGACATTGTCTAAAGTAAGCTACAGATAAAATTTTATATTAATTCGACCAGTAATTTTCATGTTATAAGCCATCAAAAATATGGCCCATTATAAGTAAAGGCAAATTTTTAATAATTAAAAATTCATAAAAAAATCAGAAATCAAAATTGATCAAAACTGTAAACACACTTTGTAGACATTGTCTCAAGGAAACTACACGTAAAATTTGAAACAAATCCGACCGGTAATTTCAGAGAATAATATTGTTGAAATCAAGACATTAATAACCTTAAGTTTGAGTCGTCAAGGTCACTCAAGGTCAAAGGTCATGGATCCAAATGAAAGTCCTTATATGACTTCCTATCAGTGCTCAATAGTAAATATATTGATGTCTGTAACCATTTTCATGTTATAAACCATCCGAATATGCCCCATTATAAGTGAAGTGAAAATTTTAATAATCAAAAAATTCATCAAAAATTTACAAATCAAAATCTATCAAAACTGTAAATAGACTTCGTAGACATTATCCCAAGGAAACTACAGATAAAGTTTGAAATGAATCCATCTTCACATTAGCTCGTGGCGTATTGGGCGGTGAGCTAATAATAGGGCTTAGAAACAGATGTAGGAGTATGAGTTTCACAGGTGCATTTATATTGTATGCGTTTGTTCGACTGCAGCAGTGGTAAGTGTTGCACGCTGTTGCTACTATAAAGGAGCGATTATAAAGATTTTCAGTCAAAACTCCAATCCTCTACATGAAAATCAGTTCAAAGGACTTTATCATGGATGTAGGTTTGAAGACATGCTGTGATCCGTTCAGACTCAGTGCATGCATCTCCACTGATCTCCATCTGTTACAAACAAATGCTAATATCTTGTAAAACTGATCCTCTCCTCACATGTTTGGGTTTCTTATTCTCATTCTGATCCAAAAACTGAAATTCTTAGATCATGTATACCCATATCCAATTATTTCTAGATTCCCCCACCTCTGTTTTTTAATCATAACGTTGTACACACCAGATAGTTTTCTACACAAACCTGCATAAAACCTAAAATTCTACATAAACCTGCATCTTGTTTTTTTAAATTTTACTTCACACGTATCATTTATTACCTTATATTTATCTTGTATATATATCTCTTCTATCTGTGGTGCAGAGTTGGCCTTTTGTATATTTTAGTATATCCTTGTAATTTTGTATATTGTCATTATAATTTTTTTGTGAATAGTCTTTCTTTTTGCACTTTAAGAATCTGCTGCTAAAGTGATTTTCATTGTTCTATTAACAGTAGTCGCTTTTCCATTGGATATCTGCGCAAAAACTGACCGATATTTACTAAATGTCAAAAAAACATAAGTGCGTAATGTCGGTTTTTCCATTAAATCAAAAATACGGTGATTTGTTTATTTATTATTGCAAGATGACACGAGAAGTCATTTCATAAACATGGCACCGAACGTAAATATCATATTGATTTACAGATATATTTATTATTATTATTCTTCTTCTTATTATTATTATTATCATTATTATTATTATTATATATTTCCCCTCTATCTTGTACTAAATTAAAAAATGATTGGGTTTCCTGGTGTGTCCACGCATACCATGCCATGTTTCTTTTAAAACTGTTCTTCTTCGCTTGTTGTAACTTCCGTCAACATCAGTTGTTGGTTTTTTTGGGGGTTTTTTTTCACGTGACTCTAGTTGCGGAAAAAGGTCTTTCCATTGTAATTTTGCATGATATACCAAAAAAGATCTCTTACCAGTGCAAAAACTTCTAAATGGAAAATGAGAGTTTTGGCAAAATTGTTGTTTTTCCATTGGGCAAATTTTTATGCGCAAGTTATATTCGCACAATTTGAGGGTCAATGGAAAAGCGACTTATGATAGCTCGCCTGGCCAGCCATCTGTCTTTCTCAATGAGAAATCCATGTGGAATTCAAATATGAAGGCGGGGCTAGCTGGTGCTGAGTAAACCAATCACAGATAAGACGGACATGATGTTTTGTCAGAGAAACTTAAGAATACAGGGTGTAATTTGTGATTCAATCCTCATTTTCTGAATCAAGTAAACGACCGACAACAGTTGTAAAGAGATTTGTGGACTTGGAGCTGACTTTGACTTGCGACAAAAACAAGTCGCTGCATATGACCATTG
The DNA here is from genome assembly GCF_902148855.1 of Sphaeramia orbicularis. NCBI lineage: Eukaryota > Metazoa > Chordata > Actinopteri > Kurtiformes > Apogonidae > Sphaeramia > Sphaeramia orbicularis. Next base: position 44,563,905 of record NC_043973.1, read on the forward strand.
CAAAACACCCGCCCCCCCTGACTTGTGATTGGTTCGGTATAGAATAGATTGTGCATGTTTCCATTAGGCAAATTTTTTTGCGCACATTTATGCAATTTGAGGGTCAATGGAAAAGCCGGTGCTGAGTAAACCAATCACAGATAAGACGGACATGATGTTTTGTCAAAGAAACTTAAGAATACAGGGTGTAATTTGTGATTCAATCCTCATTTTCTGAATCAAGTAAACGACCAACAACAGTTGTAAAGAGATTTGTGGACTTGGAGCTGACTTTGACTTGCGACAAAAACAAGTCGCTGCATATGACCATTGCAAAACACCCGCCCCCCCTGACTTGTGATTGGTTCGGTATAGAATAGATTGTGCATATTTCCATTAGGTAAATTTTTATGTGCGCATTTATGCAATTTGAGGGTCAATGGAAAAGCGACAAGTGACAACAAAAACCTATTGTATTGTATTGTATTGTATTGTATTGTATTGTATTCTATTGTATTCTGTTCTATTCTATTCATATAAAACCACAGTCATAAACATTAAGTATAGTCTTCATGTAGAGGAAAGGCAAAAACACATAGGAAAATATGTTTTTCCAGATACATGCTACATCTATACATGGCATTAAAAACATTTTCAAGGTCAAGAGACTATATCTGTGTGTTCATTGAAAATAATGGCGTCACACTCCATTTTTCCATGTCTATTATTGCTTTGTGTAATGAAGCTGCACCTGAAACATCAAATCCAGATGTATAAATCAGTTTATGACCTGCAGGAAATCGAGGTCACATGGACCCACGTTATGGATAAATCCACATCATGTAAAGAATACACTTCCACAACTACAACCAACACTTAATGTAGCGCAAATTAATAACCAAACTTGTTGTTTACGTTGTCGTGTGGACAGAGATTTTTTGTAAAATGAAGGTCATGTGGACAGAATTTTTATCTGTAATAATGAAGAAAGGCTGTGAAACACTGAAGGTACATATGAAGAAGAAATGGGCTTTATATTTACTATTTGAAATCAAATAATCCAGCCAATTTTTAGTTGATTATTCGAGACTTATTTAACATTTAACATGTGTCCTCAACCCAAACCATAATAATGCTAACAAGTAGTGCCAGGCACAACAAACCCTGCCCCTTTCATGTATTGTAGTTTACTTTGGCGTTGATCCAGCTGATGTCATCATGTCTATTCATGTGCTAATGTCTTCATATCAATTGCCTCTATATATGTGCCAAGTTTGAAGTAAATTGAAACAAAATTGATGTTTTTATAGACATTTGAAATTTCACCCATTATAAGCAAATGGGGAAAAAAAAAAGATTTTAAAAATTACTAAACAATTTTAACTTTCACCTACGTTTCCCAAAATGTAATGACATCTATTCTGGTCACTGGCAATCTATAAACCCAATTTGGTATGAATTCAACCAATAGTTTTGCTGCTAAAGTGTTAACAAGCAAACCAAAAAAACAAACCGAACCAAAAACAATACCTCTTGCCTCCCCTTTGGGGGGCGGGGTAATAAAAAACTGACCAATCAATGAGTGGTACAACTAAAAGCATGTGGATTAATTTTTTACGGCAAATTCTGATTTAACATATGCATCCCTTTGTAGAAACAGTGGATTAAACGTCAGTTCCTCATATAGGTTTATAGTTGTGGATGCTGGTTATATAGAGGATTACTGCAGATGTTCCTCAGGGGTCTATCCTCGGCCCGGTTTTTATTTATGTTTTTTTCTATTTTTCTATGACACCATGGAGTCTTAGTGTTGTACTTTCAGTTTTCTGTATGTGCTGTGCATATGGCAAACTGACAAAAAAAAGCTGACTTTGAAAACATGAATCCCAAGCGAAAAAAAAAAAAAAAAAAAAAAAAAAAAATAGCCACCTCTCAAAAAACATGCTCACTGTTTTCACCAACTGGTAATTTATTCACATCCCCATTATGGACCATAAGTCACCTCTGTTACAAATTGCATTGATTCCAAAAAAATATTATACTGCACAACTGAAAAGATAGTTTGATTTTATTTCTCTGAGTAAATAATACAAAAAATAAGTTATATTTTTGCCTCACATATTGTTTATTTTGTTCAGTATTTCATTTATGATGTTTCCTCAGTCCTTATAGAAAAACTTTTTGCACAAAAAAAGTCAAAAAATAAAATAAATAATTGTAAACCACTTATTCTGTTTTACATATATCAAATATTTTATTACATAAAGTGAAAAGATGTAGCCATGAGAATTGCTGAATGACAGCAGTGTAGACACAATAGAGAAATGGATTTTCTGTCAGTAAATGTTAAATTAATGCTCATAACGTATTGATCACATCTTCAAATAATAAAGGCACAGGCAGCATTTATTATAGATTCAGATAAATGATGGATTTCGTTTGGGACACTTGCATTTTTAACTTTATATAATCTACCATCCTTGGATCACACTCTGGAACTACATATTTCTTCACGTACATTACATACCGAGTTGTGAGCGAGCACAAGGAATTTTCTATTTCATACAAAGCGGCCGCAGTCAAAAAACACATCAATTCAGGAACATTTGAGAGGAAAAACATTTCCAGCCGATGCACATTCAGTTACAGCCACCTTCCTATTTCAAACCACTCCGGCGACTTGTCATCATGTTTCTGACAACATTTTTCTAAAGGCATTTCAGTCCAGTCCTGCCTCAGGTTTCGCAGCAGGTCACAGAACGTTTACTGCTACAACTGTTAGTGATAAATGATGTTGTAACTGTGCCACCCTGCTCACTGACCTGCTCCAAGCCTTTGATATGGTCAGTCATACTGTGGAGTTTTATAGTAGGGGCTCCTGGTTATATAGAGTATTAATGCAGGTGTTCCTCTGGGGTCTATACTGGGCCCGGTTCTGCTCTTATTCTAATTAACCCATAAAGACCCAAACAGTCACGAGCAGTTAAAACCATCTACTGATCTAAACTGTTTAATAGCTGTTGATCCACTAATTCTATCAATACATGTAAATAATGGGTGTAAAATGCAGTTCGTCTTCTTTTCATGGTCATCAGATATGACCCATTTAGACGTTCAGAGGCTCCGTAGTTACCGTGGAAACACCGTCATCTTCTTCAACATTGATTCACTAGTAAAACCCATGGAGTTTGATAAATAAGTTGATGGAGATTTTTAATTTGATGTTCAGTTAATGATATTTTTGCTGAAAAAGTCAGTTTTTATTCAGTTTTCCCTGTTTCTGATATAATAACCCTCAACTTTAATCTGAGCTTCTATATGGTCAGTGAATTAAATATAGGAGAATACATGATTTTCAACGGAAAAAATGCAAAATACAGAGGATAGTATTATCATAAAATTACCATGGAAACACCTTCATCGTCTTCAACATTGATTCACCAGTAAAACCCATGGAGCTTGATAAATGACAGCGGATGGAGACTTGATTTTATGTTTATTTGATGATATTTTTGCTGCAAGAGTCACTTTTTCTTCAATTTCTTTCAGTTTTGATCTAATAACCTTTGAATTTACCCTTTAAGCTTTATTGAGCATTACATTACAGGTATCAAACATGCGGCCCGGGGGCCAAAACCGGCCCATCAAATGCTCCAATCTGGCCTGTGGAATGAATTTGTGAAATACAAAAATTACAGCGAAGATATGAACAGTCAAGGATTTTAAAATCATTTTAGGTTTATTCAATCTTAAAGGGGATCAGAAGAGTAAAATACTATCATAATGATCTATAAATAATGAAGACCACAATTTTTTTACCTTTGTTTTGATGTTAAAAAAAAAGTAAAATTACACAAAAATGTTTGTTTACAAACTAGTCTTTCACAAAAAATATGAATAAACTGAACAAATATGAACAACCTCAAATGTCTTAAGAGAAGTATATAGAATTTTAACAATATTCTGCCTGTTACTAAATGTTTTGTGTATTTGTAGATCCACTGTGATCTGTAAGTTGTGACGCATATGTATAAATGATAAACTAAGGTGTAATATTGTTAAAATTGCACTTATTTTTCTTAAGAATTTTCAGATTGTTCATGTTATATTCAAGTACAGTTCTTAGTTGTAAACATCCAAAACTTTGGAGTTGACATTATTTATCAGTTCATATCCCATTATTTATATTATTTTATTGTTCTGACCCACTTTATATCATATTAAAATGAGTTTCACATCCCTGCTCTACATGATCAGTGTTTTAAATATTGGAACCTGCGTGATTTACACCGAAAAAAATTAAAATAAACAGGATAATATTACAATAAATGGTGATAAATGACTTAAGAAAGGTGAAATATAGAGAAAAATTCATTCGGGAACTGCCACAAAAGTAGCACTGGGTCTAAATAATCATAAATAATAGATATGTATATGCAGATGATACAGTGGTTTATGTGGCTGTTGGTGGAAATATGGCTTTGACTACAAACTTTTACATGTTTTATCTTAATGATCCTCACAATCCATTTATTTCAACATAATACTGAAACACAGATTCAAATAGACGTCTGGTTTTTCTTTGCTTCCCAGTGCCAGACGTGTTTTTTTTGTTTTGTTTTGTTTTATATGTTAGACTACCAGGATTTTATGTACAGACAAGCATCTGCCACTGTTTGTGTCCTTACATTATGTTCATGACTCGCTGCTGTGGTTTGTAACCGATGGTCCTGTCTGAACTCATCATTGTGCTCAATATGAAAAGCTTCCAGGCATTTTCTGAATCTTCTAAGACATTTTAATTTGTGTCATCGACAAGCAGGTCATCCACCAAATGCAGTCTTTAAGATACAAATGCTAACAATCCTTTAATAACTGTCTTATTCTAAGACATTAAGATAATATTACATATATAAAAAAGAACAGTCAGTCTATTTAATTCTATCTTGTTCTTTTGTGTGATGTGGCTTAGGGAGATGCTTCACTGTTTTGTTCTTTTATACAATTACAATGAAACTTGGACAAGTTTTTTGTTTACCCTCAGAAATCAGGTTTAATTTTTTAGAGAGTAAACCCTGTTATCATGATCAGTGTTTTTCAACGATTCATTGTTTAGTTTACAAAGAACAGTTATTCATGAAATTGCATATCTCTATTATTGTATTTTAGTTGGAGGTTTGTGTCAGTTCATTGCAGGGCTAAATCCAACACCAGGTTTGAAATTTCTGAAGTTTTTTTTGACTGATTACATGAGCCAACATTAAAAGCATGATAACATTAAACCACTTTTATTGTGTCAGAACATAAAAAAACAAACAAAAAAAAAAGTCAGTGTCAGACAGTTTCGATTGAGTTTTATGAACTGACCGACACCAAATAAGCCTCAACTCCATTAACCCTTTATAGGACACTCAGAAATACTCTGAAATTCCAAATTTTAACCTTAGTATGTCATTGGAAGACAAAACAAGACTTCATTATTTTTGAGAAATTTTTCAAAAATGTTTATTGTTATGTAAATAATCAAGGCCAATGAAGTTACCATATTTGGTTCCTTGCCCATATGTGACAAAAAACAAAACAAACCAAGAAGTAAATATAAAAAAAAAATACAAGAAAAACACATGTAAGATGAATGGAACATGTATTTTAATACATTAGAACACCACTTTTCTAACATTAGACCAACATCAGTACTGATCCAGACCCCTGTCCACATCCACATGATCCCTTTGAACATCATTCCTTACATTAGTACCGTTACTTCATGGTACCGAACAAAGCAGGTCCAGTCATTGTTCATGCAGAGGTGGACCTTACGAGACTGATCTCATGAAATCGCATTGTATGTCAGGCCAGTTCTTATGGCATTTGGTGCACTATATGTACACATTTTCATCTTTTCTCGTGCTATTCAACACCATGTGATCGCATGTCAATTTATGCCAAGATCTCTGGTTTACAGAACCCTAACCCTCAGTGCGTAGTATTTGATGTGGCGTGAACATACACGTGGAAAGCTTATAATGCGCACAGATTACACACCAATTAACCCTATAATGCCGAACATATCATATTTGATACATGAGTTTTGAAGCCCTCTACATGATCAGTGTGATTTTTTTTTTTTCACTAAAAACCTGATGTATACAATTAGATACATGCAATACACACAAATTTGTTCACCAGAGGCCTTTCCAGTGACACAACAAGACTGTCATTAATGAGGAAGGAGGAAGAACTTTGGCAATTTTGAAAAGGAATTACCAATTTGTTAGACATGTTTGTGTTATATTATGTTTTTTGTTTGTTCAAAAATAATATTTGAGCATTGAGACCCCATGTATCAAATATGATGCAAAATTGAAACTCAGACATAGAAATTGATATTTGAAAAAAAAAAAAAAGTTTTGGTTATTCAGAAGGACCAACAAAGGCTCCAGTTTCAAAGAACTGTAATTTTCTGTCAATGATTTAATGGTTCAGGCTTTACAGGGTTAAAAGTGGTGTGTATACAGGGTGGGGAAGCAAAATTTACAATATTTTGAGGCAGGGATTGAAAGACAGTGTATGACCAATTAGTTTATTGAAAGTCATGAGAATTTATTTGCCACAAGAAAATTGACATAATAGAAAATGTTTTTATTCTATGTGTCCTCCTTCTTTCTCAATAACTGCCTTCACACGCTTCCTGAAACTTGCGCAAGTGTTCCTCAAATATTCGGGTGACAACTTCTCCCATTCTTCTTTAATAGTATCTTCCAGACTTTCTTGTAATACTTTTGCTCATAGTCATTCTCTTCTTTCCATTATAAACAGTCTTTATGGACACTCCAACTATTTTTGAAATCTCCTTTGGTGTGATGAGTGCATTCAGCAAATCACACACTCTTTGACGTTTGCTTTCCTGATTACTCATATGGGCAAAAGTTTCTGAAAAGGTATGGATAATAGTGTTAGGTATGATTATGACATCAATATATGTTTGGTTTCAAAACAATTGACGTAGTGCCTGCTGAGAAAAAACAACTAAATGTTCATTGTAAATTTTGCTTCCCCACCCTGTATTTGTGCAATTTCATGATATCACATTGACCTTACAGACCCTGTAAACCACATTGGACCTGAGATTGTTGCCTCACTGGACCTGTTGCTTCCACTGTCTTGTATTACATGCGGAAATTCCCCCAAAATAGTCACTTACCCGATAAAGTGTTCAAACTCGTATGATTTTACTCTAAAAGTTAAAGTTTTTCTCTGTAATTGAAATCACTTGAAAAGTCGTCTGTTGTGCGACCGGCTCATCCAGGTTCTCAGTACCTACCGGTGCCGGTCTTGACCCAAACCATGTGCACATTAGCACCTCCAGCACTTGAGCGATCCCAAAACTCAGGTGACAGCATGACCACAAACCATTTCCTCTCTCTACATCCTCCGACCGCTTCGCTAATGGACGGTGGCAAATAACAGCTGCACTTTGCTTTTCCTGTCTCGGGCGCTGAGTGATTTTCCCTCTTCTCCTGTGCCCTAAGAGGAGAAGGGAGGAGAGTGGGAGCTATGGAGAGGGTAATGGTTGTTTGTTGGACACATCATTTTGTCACTTGAGTTTTGTTCATTTCACTCGACGGTGGAGTGTGCACTTCGGAGTCCCGAAAATTCCCCTTGCAAAATTGCTTCACACCTATATTTATTACAGTGCCCATTTGGTTGTCCATTAAATAGACACTAGAGTGAAAATGCCACTGTATCTGGTCTATTGTAGCTGAATAAAGGCATTTAGCTCCGTCCCAGCACCATGAACAATGTGTGGAAAAAAACAGTGACATTTGTGAAATGATACAGATATTATCATGGTGTGGAGTTGATCCGTTCATGGACAATAATACTGATAATATGTACCAGGAAAAAAAATACAGATCTTTTATAAAATACAGCATGTTAGACCTTGGGCTTTGTGATGAAATGACATGTACTGCTATAAGCATCATGATACTTAGAAGTGTTTAGTATGTTTGTCATGTTCTGACCATAAAGACATTTTATATTTTCTGTGATTTCCACCCAGGCTTAAAGATGTTGACATAAGATTGGAAAATGTGTTTTTTTTTTTTTGGTTAACATGATCACATTACTCAAAATCTTGTTGTGCTGGAGAAACCCTGTTTTCAGATTTGGAATCAGCCTAATTTAATCAAGATCAGATGTTTTTCCTCTGGTAGCAGTTGAAACGTAACTATTTAATCCCTCGACTTCAATGTGAAAAGTGGTGAGACTGTTGATGTGTGTTTAACCCATAAAGACCCAGTGCTATATTTGTCTTAGTTCCCAAATGTATTTTTCTGTCTATTTTAACATTTCTTCAGCAATTTATCACTATTTATTGTAATATTATCTTCTGTATATTGCTTTTTTTTTCAGTGAAAATCACATTTCATTCACTGATTATGTAGATGTTCATGAAAAGCTCTGATTAAAGTTGAGGGTTATTATATCAAAAACAGAAAAAAGTGAAGAAAAAGTGTGTTTTTCAGTCAAATCTCTCATTAACTGAACATAAATCAAGTGTATCCATCCACTGTCATTGATCAAACTCCATGGGTTTTACTGGTGAATCAGTGTTGTCGAAGATGACAGTGTTTCTACGGTGACTACGGAGCTTCTTAACGTCTAAATGGGTCATATTTGATGACCATGAAAAGATGACAAACTGTAATTTACACCAATTATTTACATGTATTGATAGAATTAATGGATCAACAGGTGTTAAACATTTTAGATCAGTAGATGGTTTTGGTCGTCGGTGACTGTTTGGGTCTTTATGGGTTAATCTGATGGGTAGATCAAATAAATACTCAATATTTCAACAAAGATTTGTGCTGAAAATGTACTCCTAGGCTGTAAATATGCATCAGTTCCAAATATTGGCGATTGGTCTCCTTTATTATCAACTGAAACAGTGTATTGATCGGTGTGTATTGCCAGTGCAGTATATTATGGAGTTCCTGAGTAATGGATAAGATGCGAGGCGTCTCTCAGCGGTGTCGGTTCAGCTCCTCAGTCGTCGTCGTCGTCGTCGTCGGTGAGTTTCGCCGGAGCCTCTTTGTGTCTGGCAAAGCTCAGAACCCTCTGCGTCCTTATGTACGAGCGAGACAATAATACTCCTCCTAATCCACCTCTCACTGCATTGCTCTCCCAATCAATCCCCCACGGAGCGGGCGGGACGTTGCCAAGTCGCTGTTGCCAAGTTGTGGTTGCCGCGGCAACAGAGTCCGGAGTTTTTGCTCGTGTGATGTCAGCCAGGTGCAAGTCTGGCAGTTTGGGCTTTAACAAGGCAGACCCTTGTTGGGGGATAATGAGCGAGACTCCGCTGTCATGGCGATGACTCTTTTTGTGTATGAGAGGAGGTCAGTGAGGGGCGACTTCCAATTAGCTTGAAGTGTGAGTGGGTGGGTTCAATGGGGGAAAAAAGACCCCCCCTACCCCCACCCTGGAGTGCACCTGTATGATCATGTGTGAAAAATCTACACCAGGGGTCTCAAACATGCGTCCCGGAAGCCAAATGCGGCCCGCCAAAGGTTCCAATGCGGCCCGTGGGATGAAAGTGCAACTAGAAGCACTCGGAGAGCGCAGACCTCCGCCAAGGCTGATCAGTGGCCCCCCCCTGTGGGCCCCCCCACACCAAGGAAGTTATGTTTTTGCCAGGGTTTGTTTGTCTGTCTGTCTGTCTGTTTGTTTGTTTGTCTGTCCGTTAGTGTGCAACATAACTCAAAAAGTTATGGACAGATTTTGATGAAATTTTCTGGTCTGCGCCCCCCCCCCGTGGGCCCCCCCACCCCCGATCACCACCAAAATTTAATCATTTCTTCCTTATCCCATTTCCAACAAACCCTGAAAATTTCATCAAAATCTGTCCATAACTTTTTGAGTTATGTTGCACACTAACGGACAGACAAACAAACCCTGGCAAAAACATAACCTCCTTGGCGGAGGTAAAAATTCCACAGTCAAGGCTGTTGAACTCATTTTAGTTCAGGTTCCACATACAGACCAGTATGATCTACAGCATAGGTGTCAAATATGTGGCCCGGGGGCCAAATCCAGCCCGCCAAACGGTCCAGTCCGGCCCTTGGGATGAATTTGTGAAATGCAACAATTAATGTGTTAACAATCAGGTTCCACATTCAGACCAATTCAATCTCAAGTGGGTCGGACCAGTAAAATATTATCATCATAACATATAAATAATGACAACTTCAAATGTTTCTCTTTGTAAATGTAAATATTTTCATGTATTTACACTAAAACAAAGTATAATTTTGCCAAAAAATGTGAATAACCTGAAATGTCTTAAAAGAACTAAGTACAATTTTAACAATATTCTGCCTGTTACTAAATGTTTTGTGTGTTTGTAGATCCACTGTGATCTGTAAGTTATAATGTTCATGTGTAAATGATAAACTGAGGCAGAATATTGTTAAAATTACACGATTTTTTCAGTTGGGTCATGTTATTCACATCTTTGAAAGGATAGTTTGTCGATGTAAACCTTTTCATAATGTAAATTAACTTTTTTTGCGAAAGAACATAGAGAAAATTTTGGAGTTGACATTGTTCATATATTATTATGTTATTATTTTACTGGTCCGGCCCACTTCAGATCAAATTTAGCTGAATCTGACCCCTGAACTAAAAGGAGTTTGACAGCCCTGATCTACAGAAAAATGATAACAGCATAATAACCTACAGAATATAATGACTCCATATTTTCTTCTCGGTTTGTGAAAAAAATATCACACTGTGTCTATAAATAATGATAACTTCAAATTTTCGTCTTTGCTTTAGTGCAAAAAATAACATTGAATTATGAAAATATTTACATTTACAAACTATTCTGAAACAATAAAATGTGAATAATCTGAACAAATATGAACAACCTGAAATGTCTAAAGAAAATTAGGCACAATTTTAATCATTTTCTGCCTGTTACTCAGTGTTTAGAGTCTTTGTGGCAGATACTTCAGGATAAAAATAGGGCTGACGAGCCACTGAAGGACCCACAAAAACTGAAGTCAAGGTCGTGATTGAGAGTGATGGATGAACAACAGTGTCTTTGTAGATTCGATCCATAATGCACATGCATAAATGATAAGATGAGGCAGAATATTGTTAAAATTGTACTTATTTTACTTAAGAAATTTCCGTTTTTTCAGGTTATTCATATCTTTTTTGTTTGGATAGTTTATAAAAGTAAGTATTTTCATAATTTAATGGAGTTTTTTTGCACTAAAACAAAGACAAAAATCTGGAGTTGTAGTTATTTATAGGTTATTATGTTATTATTTTAATGGTTCGACCCACTGGAGATCAAATCAGGCTGAAAGAAAATGAGTTTGAGACCCCTGATCTACACCCACTGTGATCCGAAACATCCTATATCCATGCATCCAACTCTTCTTTAGAGGCCATTTTAGAGTCGTACACAAACAACTCCACTTCATCGCTTGTTCTGGTTCTGAAATTCTCTGATACAATATGCACTTTAAACACCTACGAGCAAAGGGATGCTGGATGTGAAAATATGAAATATGTTTTTCTATGAAACCGTTTGTTTTTGTTCCCAGCTCAGGCCAAAGTTCAGAAATGATAAATATTATCAAACACAACCAGCGCCAGAATAAAATAAGAGTCTAGCAACTGCGAAAAAAACACAAGAATGAGCTCGAGGTCAGTAACTTCCAGACTTTAATTCTAAGTATTCTGTTTTCACCAGGAATTATTTACAACAGTGTTATTTATAAGTATATTTTGAGCTGTTCCAGTTTAGGAGTTAACAGTGAGGTTTGATTTTAAAGGGCTCATATTTTGCTAAACCCACTTTTATCAGTCTTTAATTCCTTTATTTGTGCATTTGGGGACCGTAGTAGTTCATAAAGTTTGAATTTGAACCCTCCAGGTGCTGTTAAACTATCTTTAAATTCATTTCGGCAAAAGTCAAGTGGATTTCTACAACCTGTTTTAATTCCTGCTTAATTTGATACGTTTTATAACTAGTTACGTCATGACATTTGCACATATAAGGTCAAGACTTCCGACGAACATTTCTCCGTCATAATTGTTTATCAGCAGCAGCGGTTGTATTTTAGTCCAAACTTCAAGTCAATTTCCTAAAATGTTCAGTTTTTGGTTTAAAGTGACAGAGCAGCACAGCCAACAACCTGGAGGGGGCGGGGCCTGAAGTGGCTCATTTGTATTTAAAGGGCCAGCGCTCCAAACCACCTTTCTGGTGTCATTACTCAGAAATAGGGTTGAAGATGGACCTGTGGAGTTGAATTAATGAAGAATTCAGACCCAAGCAGAGCATTTACAGTGTATGTAGACCACAGGGAAATGTTTGAAAATGCATAATTCCATTAAAAAAAAAAAGCAAAATATCACTCCTTTTTATTTGAGCTAACTAGATTTTCAGCCTTGGAAAAAATAATGGTGTGCATATTGCTGCTGTTTTGTCCCTTAAAACCTACTGTAGCTGCAGTAGGACTGATGTATGATGGGATAGGTTGTAAGAGAAAAACCACATGTCTGTAAGTGAATGTATGAGCAGCAATAAAGTTGACACAGATCTCTCAAAAGATGTTTTTTATTTCGAGGTAGTTACCGTGGAAACACCATCATCTTCTACAATATTGATTCATCATTAAAACCCATGGAGTTGGATCAATGACAGTGGATGGAGGCTTGTGTTTTTATGTTTAGTTAAAGATATTTTGGCTGAAGAGGTCACTTTTTCCTCATTTTTTTCTGATTTGTTTGAATTTACCCTGAGCTTTAAAGAACATCTACATGATCAGTGAATAAAATACAGGAAAATACATGATTTACCCTGAAAATACTTAAAATAAAGAGGGAAACATTACAATAAATGGTGATAAATCACTTAAGAAAGGTTAAATTAATTTGAGAACTGCCACATAAGTAGCACTGGGTCTTTGTGGGTTAAAGCGCAAAAATACCATATGGACATAGGATTTTCACAAAACTATATGTCCTCTACATCATGGGTGTCAAAATCATTTTAGTTCAGGGGCCAAATGATGCCAAATTGGGTGTGAAGTGGGCCGGACCAGTAAAATATTACCATAATTATATATAAATAATGTCAACTCCAAACTTTCCTTACATGATGGAAATGTTTACATCCACAAACAGTCCTTGAAAGCAATGTGAACAACATGAACAACTGAAAATTTCTTAAGAAAAATACATGCAATTTTAACAATATTCTGCCTCGGTTTATCATTTACACATGTGCATTACAACTTACAGATCACAGTGGATCTACAAATACAGAAAACATTTAGTAACAGGCAGAATATTGTTAAAATTACACTTATTTCTCGTAAGACATTTCAGGATTTTCAAATTTGTTGAGGACATTTACATTTTTTGGGAAATGATAGTTTGTTTTAGCGTAAATACAGGAAAATTACATGAAAATATTTACCTTTACAAAGAGAAAAAATTGGAGTTGTGAGGATTTATAGGTTATTATGATATATATATATAATATTTTTCCTGGTCTGTATGTGGAACCTAAACTAAAATTTTTGGGAATATCTTCAAATTCATCCCACGGGCCGGATTGGAACCTTTTGACGGGCCCTGTTTGGCCCTCGGGCCGCATGTTTGACACCCCTGCTCTACATGTGTTAAAAAATGACCCTAGCAGTGTTTACTTAATGTGTTTTAGCCTCATAATAACACATTCCTGCTCCAGTGTGTGTAAAATAAAAAGCAACACTTTACTTTATGTCATCCTGCTTTATTCAATCTAAACACGTGGATTAAAGGACATGAGGTGTAAATGTTGTTCGCCATATTTACCCACTTATTCTACTTCATTGTAAAAACAGGTGGTTCTTGGATGCTCCATACTGTGTGCTTGACTTTCCATGTCCTTGTTTTGTTGCAGGTGTGTAGCATTAGAGCAGCTGCTCTTTGTTTGCATTATTATTTCCATTATTACGATAATTTAAGGTGACATTCTTTACCAGAACGCAGATGAATGGAAAAACATTATATCCTGCAGAGGAGAGAATGTAGTGGTCAAACCGTCATCATTCATTTATCACCGTAATGAAAACAGTCCCCATTTTGCCCTATTTTACTGCCTGTTTTCTTTGGCTATGATAATGCAGATAATTTCCATCTGGATGAGAATTTATGGGGCTTCTTTGACCTGTTGTGTTATTTCTGAGGGTTTGGTGCTTTGTGTTACAGACTCTTTTGAGACAATAATACATTTTAACCCATAAAGACCCAAACAGCCATAACTTCTGAGCCATTAAACCTATTAATATGTTGAAATAATTGGTGTAAAATGCAGTTTGTAGCCTTTTCATGATCATCAGATTTGACCCATTTGGACGTTCAGAGGCTCTGTAGTTACTGTGGAAACACTGTCATCTTCTACAACATTGATTCATCAGTAAAACCCATGGAGTTGGATCAATGACAGTGGATGGAGATGCTTGTTTTTACATTCAGTTATTGATATCTTTGCTGAAAAAGTCACTTTTTCACCAGTTTTCTCTGTTCTTGATATAATAACCCTCAACTTTACTCTGAGCTTTTATGAACATCTACAGGGGTTGGACAAAATAATGGAAACACCTTCACCTCAAGATGATAATGCCCCAATCCATACAGCTAGAATTGTTAAAGAATGGCATGAGGAACATTCTAATGAAGTTGAGCATCTCGTATGGCCGGCACAGTCCCCAGACCTCAACATTATTGAGCATTTATGGTCAGTTTTAGAGATTCAAGTAAGACGTCGATTTCCACCGCCATCGTCTCTAAAAGAGTTGGAGGGTATTCTAACTGAAGAATGGCTTAAAATTCCTTTGGAAACAATTCACAAGTTGTATGAATCAATACCTCAGAGAATTGAGGCTGTAATTGCCGCAAAAGGCGGACCTACACCATTTTAATTTATATTTTGTTGATTTTTAAGGTGTTTCCATTATTTTGTCCAACCCCTGTATATCATCAGTTAATTAACCCATAAACACCCAGTGCTACTTTTATGGCAGTTCCCAAATGAATTTTTCTCTCTATTTAACCTTTTGTAAGTGATATATCACCATTTATTATGGTATTATCCTCTGTATTTTGCATTTTTCCGGTGAAAACCATGTATTTTCCTATATTTAATTCACTGATCATGTAGCTCTTCATTAAATCTCAGATTAAAGTTGAGGGTCATAATAGAATAGAATAGAATAGAATAGAATAGAATAGAATAGAATAGAATAGAATAGAATAGAATAGAATAGAATGTCTTTATTGTCATTGTACAGGTACAACGAAATTGAAAAGTGCAATCGTCCTAGGTGCCATAAAAAGTATATAATGCATATTAAAGAGTGTAAAAACTGAAATATAACAGGAAAACCCTGATGGAATAAATATCTGGAAAAAAAAAAAAAAAAAGCAGCTAAAAAAAGTGTCACTAGAAGTATAAAAGACAAATAAAACATCATCATATACCCTGGACAACATTCAGCATTTCACACAATTAATGTCCAGTGGTTTTCAGTACAATTGTGGCCCTGGGATAAAAACAGTTTTTTAGACGGTTTGTGCAAGAGTTTAGTGTCCGGAAACGTCTGCCAGAGGGTAAAAGTTCAAAAAGTGGAGGACCAGGGTGGACTGAGACAGTGGGAAATGTAGAGGTCCTCCAGGGAAGGAAGGGGTCAGCCGGTGGTCTTCTGGGCCGTGGTGATGACCCTTTGGAGCACCTCCCTGTTCGCTGCCGTACACCTTCAATACCACACGCAGATGCAGTATGTCAGGATGCTTTCTATGGCGCATTGGTAAAAAGACACCAGCAGTTCCTGGGAGAGATGGTTGCTCCAGAGAGTCCTCAGAAAATAAAGTTTTGGCTGTGCCTTTATAATGACGGCTCTGGTGTTGGCTCAGCAGAAAAAGGAAAAACTGAAGAAAAAGGGACTTTTTCAGCAAAGATATCAACAACTGAATGTAAAAACAAGTGTGTCCATCCACTTTCATTGGTCCGATTCCATGGGTATTACTGGTGAATCGATGCTGTAGAACAGGGGTGTCAAACATGCGGCCCGCCAAAGGGTCCAGTTCGGCCCCTGGGATGTTTTTGCCAAGTGCAAAAATTCCATAGCCTTGAATTGAATTAAGCAAAAAAAAAAAAAAATTTAGCTTGAATTAAGGAAAAAAATCTTGAATTAAGCCAAAAAAAAAAAAAAGTCTTCAATTAAGTAAAAAAAATCTTCAGTTAAGCCAAAAAACAAAAAAATCTCGAATTTAGCAAAAAATCTTGAATTAAGCCAACAAAAATCTTCAATTAAGTAAAAAAAAAAAAAAAAATCTTGAATTAAGCAAAAAAAATCTTCAATTAAATTCAAAAAATCTTGAATAAGCCCCCCCCCCAAAAAAATCTTCAATTAAGTAAAAAAAATCTTGAATTAAGCCAGAAAAAATTTCAATTAAGTAAAAAAATCTTGAATTAACAGCTTACATTTTTTTTCTTTGTTTCAATGCAAAAAATAATATTAAATTATGAAACTATTTACATTTCCAAACTATCCTGTAACAAAAAAATGTGAATAACCTGAACAAATATGAACAACCTGAAATGTCTAAAGAAAATTAAACACAATTTTAATAATTTTCTTCCTTTTACCAAGTGTTTAGTGTCTTTGCAGATCTGATCCATTATGCACATGTAGAAATGATAAGTTTAGGAATAATATTGTTAAAATTGCACTAAATTTTCTTACGTTTTTTTAATTTAACTTTCATTTTTTCAGGTTTTTTTTTTTTGGGGGGGGGGGGGTGGTTTATAAAAGTAAGTATTTTCATAATTTAATGGGTTTTTTTTACACTAAAACAAAGACAAAAATTTGGAGTTGTCATTATTTATAGATTTTTCTGTTATTATTTTACTGGTTCAGATCAAATTTAGCTGAATACGACCCCTAAACTAAAATGAGTTTGACACCCCTGTTGTAGAAGATGACGGTGTTTCCACGGTAACTACGGAGCCTCTGAACGTCCAAATGGGTCATATTTGATAAACATGAAAGGTGAAAAACTGCATTTTACTTCAATTATTTCAATGTATTAATAGGTTTAATGGTTCAGAAGTTATGGCTGTTTGGGTCTTTGCTGTACATTACACCAATTATTTACATTTATTAATAGGATTCGTCATTAAACAGTTTAGATCAGTGGACAATTTTGTTCGATGGTGGATGTTTGGGTCTTTGTAGGTTAAATATAGGATGATTACACATGATTCTCAGATTTTCACATGATTTTCCGTTTAAAAAAAAAAGGCAAAATACAGAGGATAATACTTTGATGACTGGTGATAAATCAATTAAGAAAGGTTACATATGGAGAAACATTAATTTGGGAAGTGCCACTAAAGTAATGCTGGGTATTTATGGGTTAACCCTTTCATACATGAATTATGAGAACCTTAATCAAGATTTTTTTTTTTTTTTTTTCCCCTGGGTGTTTTTAATCCTCTTTTGGCATTTTTTTTTTTTTATGAAGCAATTTTCCATAGAGTTGCAAATATGTCCACTAAACTGGACACCAAAGAAAGCAAAGAAAACAAATATTTACTGATATACTGTGTGAAAACTATGAAATAAGAACATTTTATTGCTGTTAATTTGATGTTTTTAACAAACTCTAATACAAGTTATTACTCACTTCATGGAGATAATATGCAAAAAAAAAAAAAAAAAAAATCTTTCTGTTGTTAATTACTGTCTAATAACGGTAACAAGCAATTGACTTACACTCAAATATGTTAAATCCGGTTTATCAAGAACAGCAAAGTTCCAGTAATGTTGTCAATTGTAGTGTACGGGATGATGCATGTGTTGGCAGATGTGAAACTAAAACAAAATCCATGAATATACAAGAGATCAGCTGTAGAATAATTGTCCACTGTAGTGACCACTGTGCATGAAAGGGTTAATAATACCAAAACTGTAACTAAAATCTAAAACTGCACAGGCAGGATTTGTTTTCTTTCCATTATCTTCTTTGCTAGTGATAAAACATTTGTGAAACTGTTATTTTCCTTTGTTGTCCCCTGCCACCCCACCCTTTGTGGCTCCATTGTTCAGTTTCATACCCTCTTGGTTGTTTCAGTTTTTTTTTTTTTTCTTTTTTTTTTTGCTGACACAGCGGTTTACGTGGGGTCTGTTGCAGGCTGCACGGTGTCAGTGTATTCTTTTGCTTCAGGCTGTGTCCTTGACTGTTTTCTGACCAAAAAAACACTTCATTTTTCTAACCCCAGATGCACACACACAAATAAAACAAAAAAAAAATTAAAAAATTAAGGCTTACAATGGCATTCACTGTGCAAATATGACCACTCATCCAATTAAATGTATAGAGGGTGGGAGGGGGATGTTATCGTCTGATTTTTTTTTTTTTTTTATTTCATAAGCATTTTCTAAACTTTAAAGGGCATTTGTGCGCCCCTGGTCCTCATTAATTTCTAACCCTTTGCATTTGCTTGCTTGCAGGTTTTGTATGAGTGGGCGTTGTGTGTGTGTGTGTGTGTGTATGTGTGCACATGTGCAGTAGAGGAAGTAGTGTCTGGCCAGTGTAGCCCAGCTTTGTCTGCCTTTAATGCCTCTTCATTCACTGCAGCCACATCCACCCGGCGCCCTGACAGCCACTAATCTCCTCTTTATCTTAAAGGTTTGCTCAGCACTTTGGTGTCCTATTCAGACCGTGAAAACCAAAGATTTCAGGCAGCAGCTCCACACTCCTAGGTCACTGTTATAGTATTTCCATTAGCTGTTACTGTGCTTCGGAGTTGGTTCAGGTCCAAACTCCATCTGTGTGTGTGTGTGTGTGTGTGTGTGTGTATGTGTGTGTGTGTCCATGAACGCTCGATTGATTCTTCAAGACCTCTCGATGTGTTTAATGAGGTTTTTTTTTTTTGATGTTCTGTGCCAAAACTTTCCGCCTCTTTGATCTATCCGGATCAGTCAGGATCCAACTTCATTAGAATGTTCCTCATGCCATTCTTTAACAATTCTAGCTGTATGGATTGGGGCATTATCATCTTGAGGTGAAGGTGTTTCCATTATTTTGTCCAACCCCTGTAGCTGTTAGCTGCTTTTACCAATAGCGACTTTCTAACACATACAAAATAGGTTTGTACACAGGGCATCATTGGAATTAGTTTTAACAAGTCAACAAAAATGATTCTCTTCTTCAACATAGTGGTAAAATGCACTTTGATAGTGTTTGAATTCATGTCAAACCAATTTTAAAATGTCCACATCAGCCCACCTCTTATTCAAGGACTATGGGGGATAGAAATGACTTATTTTGACATTGTGTTGACAACTATCCAATGGATACAGTTTTTACTGATGGTTCCCACATGACCAACGATGAGGACTCCGGTCGTTCCCCAGGCTCTTCTCATTTCTCGACTCCTTGCTCCTCTGTGCTTCTGCTTTTGACCTGGAAATCGATCACAGTGTGACATCTTTAAGGACATCTCAATTCCTAAAATGTATCTGGAGGATTGAGGAGGCGATAACCAGAGTCTTTAGCAAAAAGAAAGTATGACACACATTTGGAATATTGAAGCCACATCAGTCAGAATTTGTACTTAAAATATTGAAATCCACGATCAAGTTTGTGAGTATTAAATAAAAATATCGTTGCTGTTAGGTGGAAACCTCGTAAGTCCATTTTTGGTCTTTTTTTTTTGTCATAAAATGATTCTAACGTTGGTCTGATGATGTTAGAAATATTTAGCCAATAAGAAGTGTTAAAAACATCTCTTAACTCCATTCATTTATTTAGTATATACATTGTTTTTCAGTTTTTTGAAAATTAACCATTTTGGACATAAGAGGTTTCCACCTGACAGTGATGATACACACTGCCCGGCCAAACAAAAGTCGCACATGTGGTATTTCACTGCACCTACTTTGGTTTTGATTCCAGGACACATTCACTGTCACATCTTTTTTGCCACATAAGGCTTATATAGTGTCACAATAAGGTTCATCTTTTTTTTTTTTTTGTTGCATTAATTTTTAATATATTCAATCAGTCAATCAATCAATCAATCAATAAAAGTTTATTTATATAGCACTTTACAACAACATGAAGAACACCTAAGTGCTTTCCATCTAAAAGCATGATTATGAAAATATATTGATGATGGAGAATCGGACCACTGCATCAAGTCTTCATCACATCCCAAATTAGAGTCTGGACTCTACAGAAGCTAATCCATGTGTGTAAATGATGTCTCATTCTCCCTGAAACATTCTGTCACAAGCCTGATGATCCTGATCAATCCTGGCAGTGTCCAATCTGTTTGATGTTAAAGACATGAGACGCTACTTACTGCATCAGTTAGACTTAAATAACTTGTTACAGCTGAAACATTAACACCTGCAGTACTTTACCCATGGAAGGATCTGAACTATTTGCTTAGTAGGTGTCTGCTAATGTTTAGTTGATTGACATTACATTGATATATAACTGTGAAATATATCTTACTACACTCAACAAAAATATAAACGCACCATTTTTGTTTTTGCTCCCATTTGTCATGAGCTGAACTCAAAGATCTAAAACTTTTTCTGTGTACACACAAAGTTTATTTCTCTCAAATATTGTTCACAAATCTGTCTAAATTTGTGTTAGTGAACACTTCTTCTTTGCTGAGATAATCCATCCACCTCACAGGTGTGGCATATCAAGATGCTGATTAGACAGCAGGATTTTTGCACAGGTGTGACTTAGGCTGGCCACAATAAAAGGCCACTCCAAAATGTGCAGTTTTATCACACAGCACAATACCACAGATGTCACAAGTTTTCAGGGAATATGCAATCGGCATGCTGACTTCAGGAATCTCCACCAGAGCTTTTGCCTGTGAATTGAATGTTCATTTCTCTACCACAAGCCATCTCCAAAGCTGTTTCAGAGAATTCATGAAGAAGACTGTGTGAGGAAAATGGTGGTCACACCAAATACTGACTGGTTTTCTGACCCCCCTGGACCACCCAATACAGTAAAAGTGCACATTTTAGAGTGGCCTTTTATTGTGGCCAGCCTAAGTCACACCTGTGCAATAATCCTGCTGTCAGGATGATCAGCCTTGGCGGAGGTCTGCGCTCTCCGAGTGCTTCTAGTTTGTGTTTGGATTTATTATAATTTCATGATACATATGCAATTTCATGTTAATTTATTTCAGAGTAAAAATATACAGTATATTTCATTCGTGATTTATGTGAAAAGTTGAGTTAAAATAAGTCGTAGTGAATGCTAAGATGAAGATAACTACGTTTCCCATGAGGCTTAGCATTACCCAAGAGGTATAGGAAATTTTCACGGAAGTAGATGTATGTATACCACGAGTTGTGAGAAAAGTTGTATGTGTTTTCAAGTTGCCGCATGCAGTAAAATGAATGCGTGTTTTTAAACCGAGTGTCTCACTTCGTTATTTTTGGACGTAATTTGGATAATTACAACAATTTGTAAAGCACTTTAAAACAACTGCAGTGGACCAAAGTGCTGTACAGAAGAATAATTAAAACCAAAATAGAAGTATGAAATACAGAATAGATTTAAAGACATAGAAACTACAAAAAAAGAAAAAAAAAATCCTATACAGAAGAATAAATAAAACCCAAATAAAATAATAAAATACAAGAATACATTAAAAAGCCATACAATTAAAAAAGCAACAAAATAAATAAAATAGATAAATAAAGCACAATAAACCACTGCCAAATAAAAACAATAGAATAAAGATAGCACCTTCAAACATCTCACATGGTTTCAAAATATGCTAAAAACTACTTTTTGGGAGGTACTGTTCATTGAACTAGGTTCTGTATAACATGTATGTTGTTTTTGTTTTGTAATTGTGATGGTTGTTGTTTGTGTTGTTTTGTTAGATTTTTTGTGTGGGTGTATATATATATATATATATATATATATATATATATATATATATATATATATATATATATATATTTTTATTTTTATTTTTTTTTTTTTTTTTTTTTTTTTTTTTCATGCCTAAAGAGGAATATAAGCAAGGGGGAAAAATCATGATTAAGGTTCTCATAATTCATGCATGAAAGGGTTAATTTTTATCATCATCTTCATGATCAGTGAATTAAATATGGGAAAATACCAGCTTTATACTGATAAAAAAATAAATAAATAAAAAAAAAAATACAGTAGATGCTATTATAAATAAATGGTGATAAATACCTTCAGAAAGATTAGATACATGGGAACTGACACAGAAGTTGCACTGGGTCTTTATGGGATAAAACTATGCTCATATTTTCTGTATTTTCTTGTTGTATATGAAGAAAAGAGTATGAGAAATAAACATGTATGATCATTTCAACGCTGAAAATCAACAAAGATAAAGGTTTTGCTCAGGACTGTATATATACATAATGTCCTTATATAGTTTATTTTAAGCCACAGAGTAAATTAAACTAAACTTCATGTTAACATTGCGCTGCTGATGTGACAGAAATAATAAACCACAATAGTCCACTTTCACCAAACACCAGACGGATGAAGCAGCTGTTCCACGTGTCATATTTAACCAACGTTTATTTAGAATGACGGCTCTGAAGGCGAGGATGTCTCATTTTGTTAAATGCCCGTAGCCTCGACTCCTCCGCTCACATCGTGGGTGGGAAGAAGTAAGACAGGAGGTGAGGTGTCGAGGATGTACAAAATTAAGTCAGCCCTGTATTTAATCCAGTTAGAGTTAAATATTTTAGCATCTACCACAATGTTAAATACGCTCACTTAAACCTTTCCATAAATTAAACTAAATGATGTTGGTGAAGAGAAACACATTATCACATTTCTACTGTAAAGATGAAGATAAATGAGATATTTTTTAGCATGAGAGATTGGATAAATTGCTTGTTGATGTCAAATATGTTATGAAATTACGATGGCATATTAGGGCCACATAAGTAAATAAGAACACTTGTCACTATGAGAATAAAGTGGTGAAATATCGAGATAAAACCCATAATTTTGCAAGAATAAAGTTGAATACAAAAAGAGTCATAATTTTACAAAAATAAAGTCGTAATATTTTGAGAATAAAGTCATAGTTTTAAAAAAAACTCAAAATTAATGAAAATAACGTTGTCCTTTTATGAGGTTAAAGTCATCATATTTCAAGAATAAAGCCATAATATTACGAGAACAACATAATAATAATTTAAAAACAGGATGGAAAAATATCAGAATTTACAATAATAAAGTTGTACCTACTGATTGCTTAATGAAGAACTTGGAACATTGGAACAAACAAATATTACGGCTTTAATCTCATAAAAGTACGACATTATTTTCATTAAATTATGAGTTGTTTTTTTTTTTTTTAACTACGACTTTATTCTCATAATATTATGGCTTTATTCTCAAAATATCACAATTTTATTCTTGTAAAATTATGAGTTTTATCTTGATATTTTATGACTTGAAAAAAATGGGTTCAATATATGATAATCCAGAGGCCTGATTTTATTTTATATAAATCAACAAACACAGCTACATGGTCACTCCCAGATATTTAGTTTTCAAGCTCAGAGTTTTTTTTTGTTTGTTTGTTTTTTTGTTTTTTTTGTTTGTTTTTTTAACCCATAAAGACCCAGTGCTACTTCTGTGTCAGTTCCCAATGAAACTGTCTCTATATCTAACCTTTTTTTAAGTGATTTATCACCATTAATTTATAATATTATCCTCTGTATTTTGTATTTTTATCAGTATAAATCAGGTATTTTCCCATGTTTAATTTACTGATCATGAAGATGTTGATAAAAGTTTAATTAAAGTTGTGGGTTATTATGTCAGAAACATATAAAACTGCAGAAAAAGTCTTTTTTTTCTGTAAAATATGTCATTAACTGACCATAAACTCAGTGTGTCCATCCACTGTCATTGGTCCAACAACTGGTGAATCAATGTTGTAGAAGATGACGGTGTTTCCACGGTAACTACCGAGCCTCTGAATGTCCCAATGGGTCATATCTGATGACCAAGAAAAGATGATAAACTGTATTTTACATCAATTATTTACATGTATTGATAGGATTAATGGATCAACAGGTATTAAACAGTTTATATCAGTAGATGGTTTAAGTCGATGATGGATGTTTGGGTTTTTATGGGTTAATGTTTGTTCTATTACTTTATTTCAGTTGTTTCTTCCATATTAGTGATACAGACGTTGAGAACACGAGCCTAGAGTACACATGTAAATATAAATGAATGTGTATGTGAATATCTGGATGTACCTCAGTTGTACATGTCAATGGAAAATTATAAAAAAAATGCAACAAATAATTATAACAAAAAAAAAGAAAAAAAAAAAAAAGACACAAAGACAAAGAAACTGAAAGTGACCCTGAGAGAAAGTGGGATTAAAAAAAGGTCTAAGAGGACAAACTAGGACTTTAGGAGAAGCTAAAATGCATCATTTTTTATTTTAGAATGAAGTTGAAGATTAATGGCTTAAATTGGAGAGCTGAAATAAACTTTGAAAGTCATGTTGAATGTCTGACCTTTTTTAATGTATTTTAGAACACAAGGTAAAACATTGTGCTCCGATGAAAAATCGACGTTTGGATTTATTTTTAGATTTACCCTCTGTACCTTGAGTTTTCACTAACACCTCTATTTGTTTTGCTTTTTTTCTCCAGTAAGTTTATCGACATTTTTTTAAATTATGTATATCTTTAAAACACAACCAGAACAAAACAGCTCAGTATAACATTAGTGTGAACAGTCATCATGAATTAACAGCATGAATGCAGAGGCAGAGGCAGTAACTGTCCTTAAAATTTATCATTAATCCTTAAATCCGCAAGTCAACATAAATTTAGACATACTTTATTGATCCACAAGGAAATTACAAGTCACAATGGCTCAGCTGCAAACAAAAACACTCTTGGAAAATAAAACAAAACAAAACAAAAAACACTCGCAAAAAAAGCACAAAATAGAGGAAAGTAAGTGTGAAGAGATAAAAGCAATGAATAATATCAATTATATACACTATTAAAGCAGAAAAAATACAAGATTTGCATATAATCTACAGGAATAGAAGTAAATATACAGTGTACATGCAGTTATGTGAATGTATGAGTTCACAATGACACAATGAAGTATATTATTATATTTACTTTGGAAATATTTGTAAAGAATTAACCTGTGTTAAAATGTGTTCTGTGTTTACCCTTTATAGGACACTCATAGAAATACTCTGACATTCAAAATTTCAACCTTAGTGTGTTATCGGAGGATATAAGAAGACTTTAGTATTTGTGTAAAATTTTTCAAAAAGTTTTATTAGGTAGAAAATTAAGGTCAATAAAGTTACCATATTTGGGTCCTTACCAATAAGTGGCAAAATAAATAAATAAATAAATAAAAAAAATCCACAAAGTAAATATAAAAAAATAGTGCTCTCAAATGATTAGAATTTGTAATAATAATAATAATAATAATAATAATAATAATAATAATAATAATAATAATAATAATACATTTGCTTTATAGGCACCTTTCTTGGCACTCAAGGACACCGTACAGTAAAACAGGAGAATATAAAACAAGCAATAAAACAGAGTAAAAAATCAAAGGCAGATTAAAAATTGGACAGTGCAATTGTGTTCACAAAGAGAAAGCGGTCCTAAACAGATGCATTTTGAGTTTGGATTTGAAGAGAGGGAGTGAAGTAATATTTCTGAATAATAATAATAATAATAATAATAATAATAATAATAATAATAATAATAATAATAATAATAATAATAATAATAATAATAAATGCATTTATAAAGCACTTTTCATTCGGTGGAATCTCAAAGTGCTAAGGAGAGAAGACGGTCCAATAAAATAATAAAATAAAATGAAAAATAAAATGGAATGCTATATCAAGAATATCAAGTGATGTGTTCCTGTTGAATGAATTCATGGGAGGATTCTGGCAGTGCTGTTTTGGATAGACTGAAGTTTCTGTAGCTGTTTCTGTGGAATCCCTTAGAGAAGGATGTTACAGTAGTGAAGCCTTCCGCATCTGTATCACTGAGGGAAGGACGGAGTTTGGAGATGTTCTGAAGAAACAAGAATTAAACAGATGTTTGATGTGATTTTCAAATCAGATTAATCAAAGGGTTATTTTGAATAATCACAATTAAATATCACTCAGTTTTAATCTATATTAATCTCGTTTCATTTTGCATGAGCAAACAGACTCAAGACAGAAGGGAACATATATGCACTTAATGTATTTATACACCAACAGTTTCAGCAAAACAACTTGAAACAACTGTTCTGTCTTGTTTTTTGTTTTTTTTTACTCATATTTCCAACGTGCTGTTTTAGTGTCTTCCATCTTTATTGGTTGGTTCTGCTGCCTGTCACTACAGGATCAACTGCCCATTTGTGCATGTGCGAGGTTAACTCTGCTTGGACAAACTGACCCAAATTCAAATGTGTTACCAGAGACATTCAGAGTCATTCTGTGCTGCAGATGGGTTAATTGCATTAACATTTATAATCAGAGTAATCATGATGATGGATTAATTTGTGTTAACACGTTAATTTGTGTGCTCTTTGCGTGCTCTTTTCATGGGTTGTTCCACGTTGGTGGAATGATCTACTGAGCCAGATCAGACCAGGGGCGTCCCTGCCTATGTTCAAGAAGCTTTGAAGACCCAGCTCTGCAGAGAGCACCTTCAGTCTGAGAACCTTCAAACACTCCATGTTTGGATGTATTATTAGTTCTATTCTATTGTTTTATTTGGTATTGGTTTATGTTTTTATTTTTATTGTTTTTAATTGTACAGCTGTTTTTATGTCTTTAGTCTATTCTTGTGTTTTATTCTTTCATTTTGGTTTTTATTTATTCGCCTGTACATCATTTTGTTCTACTGTGGTTGTTTTAAAGTGCTTTACAAATAAAAGAGAGAGAGAGAGAGGATGAGAGAGAGAGAGAGAGAGAGACAGAGAGAGAAAGAGAGACAGAGAGAGAGAGAAGATGAGATGGATGGAGAGAGATGAGATGGAGAGAGAGAGGATGAGATGGAGAGAGAGAGAGAGAGAGAAGATGAGATGAGATGGAGGGAGAGAGATGAGATGGAGAGAGAGAGGATGAGATGGAGAGAGGATGAGAGAGAGAGTGAGAGAGAGAGATGAGATGGAGAGAGAGAGAGAGAGAGAGAGAGAGGATGAGATGAGAGAGAGAGATGAGAGAGAGAGTGAGAGAGAGAGAGATGAGATGGAGAGAGAGAGAGAGAGAGAGAGAGAGGATGAGATGAGAGAGTGAGATGAGATGGAGAGAGTGAGATGAGATGGAGAGAGAGAAAGGATGAGATAGAGAGAGAGAGAGAGAGGATGAGATAGAGAGTGAGAGAGAGAGAGATGAGATGGAGAGAGAGAGAGAGAGAGAGAGAGGATGAGATGAGAGAGTGAGATGAGATGGAGAGAGTGAGATGAGATGGAGAGAGAGAAAGGATGAGATAGAGAGAGAGAGAGAGAGAGAGAGAGAGAAAGAGAGAGAGAGAGAGAGGATGAGATGGAGAGAGAGAGATGAGATGGAGAGAGAGAGGATAAGATGGAGAGAGAGAGAGAGAGAATGAGATAGAGAGTGAGAGAGAGAGAGATGAGATGGAGAGAGAGAGAGAGAGAGAGAGAGAGGATGAGATGAGAGAGTGAGATGAGATGGAGAGAGTGAGATGAGATGGAGAGAGAGAAAGGATGAGATAGAGAGAGAGAGAGAGAGAGAAAGAGAGAGAGAGAGAGGATGAGATGGAGAGATGAGAGAGTTGAGAGAGAGAGAGTAGTTCTTTGGTATTCAAGTGAGTATTAACCCTTTATAGGGAGCTCAATGAAATTGAAATAATCTAGAAAATCAAGGTTAGTCAAGTTACCATAATTGGTTCCTTACCCATAAGTGGAAAAAAAAAATCCAAGACGTATATATATATATATATATATATATATATATATATATATATATAAAACAAAACAAGAAAAACACATGTAAGGTGAAAGAAACATGTATTTTGAGTGCTGGTCCAGAGCCCTGTCCACATCCACATGAGCCCTTTGAACATCATTCCTTACATTAGTACCATTACTTCATGGTACCGAACAAAGCAGGTCCACTCACTGTTCATGCAGAGGTGGACCTTACAGACCCTGGAGACCACATTGGACCTTACAGACCCTGGAGACCACATTGGACCTTACAGACCCTGGAGACCACATTGGACCTTGCAGACCCTGGAGACCACATTGGACCTAACAGACCCTGGAGACCACATTGGACCTTACAGACCCTGGAGACCACATTGGACCTTACAGACCCTGGAGACCACATTGGACCTAACAGACCCTGGAGACCACGTTGGACCTTACAGACCCTGGAGACCACATTGGACCTAACAGACCCTGGAGACCACATTGGACCTTGCAGACCCTGGAGACCACATTGGACCTTACAGACCCTGGAGACCACATTGGACCTTACAGACCCTGGAGACCACATTGGACCTAACAGACCCTGGAGACCACATTGGACCTTACAGACCCTGGAGACCACATTGGACCTAACAGACCCTGGAGACCACATTAGACCTGAGATTGATGACTCACTGTAACTGTTGCTGTCACTGTCTTGTCATGTATGCGGAAATGACCAAAAATAGTCACTTGTTAAACTGCAGTGCTGGCTTTGGATGTAAATCACTGGGTGCAAAAATGGCCTAAAATGGATTTCATTCGTAGGAACAGTGCGTTTGTACGAGCCAGTATTTGTCCGTTAATCCTTTCTCCACATTTTGCCTCCACAATAGGCAGGATATCAGGAGTTTTACAAACACTGGGCCTTTTGTGCTTGAAGATGAGTCATTAGTCATTAGATGTGTTGACCTATCAAACAAACCAGGTGATTAATGACCTGTCCGATGGTTTTCTCTGCCCACAATAAACCGCCCTCAGAAAAACCCTGAATAAAGGTTTTTTTTCTGTAAATGAGTCATATTACACACAGGGGACATTAACACAACTAATTAGCTTGTCTTGTTTGAGATGTTTAGCCTTAAAATGCAAATTAGCAGCATAAATAATAAGGATAATCTCTGGTCATTGGGTGTGAAATTACCTATGTGGCCACGCCTGTACTGTTTGTGCAATGCATGCTGGGTGTGTACATGTAATAACAACACGAAAGGGTGGAATTAATGCATTTTATTACATTAATTCTAAAATGATTGTCATTATTTCATTTTCGTTGTATTTTTTGCAGTGTGGGAGTGTACAGGTTTAGAAACTCCTTAGATCAGTGGTTCTCAAACTTTTTTTTTTTTTTTTTTTATATTTTATTTAGCGCTCGACACAATATTGTGACGGGGTAACACAAACAAACAAACAAACAAACAAACAAACAAACAAAAGAGAATTCATAAGACATAAACATTAAGCAAAACAAAGACGGGTGCAAACAAACAAAAGGGCTACTTACACATGTGTTTGTTTCATATAAACTCAAACGAATAGTAACTGATACAAATATATTATTAGAAATATTAAATTATTCAACTCATTTTTGTATAGTGGCTGCCTCCGCCGCTACCACCGCCACAATAATACCAGCAAATTACACTACTGGCATTATTAATGTATATTTTTTGTGTTATTACAACAATTATTATTTTCCTCACACTCATTCACACTCCCCTCTTCCCCTTTTCTCTATCGCTTCTAATCAAGTTATATTGTTTAGTTGCTCTTTACATTTATGATCTTTTTCATTGTAATATGATGTTGTTGTTGTTTGTCATTACTCTGTTGTTGTTGTTGTTGTTGTTTGATTATTTGTTTAATTTTCCCTTTGTTTGTGTTGGTGTTGTTTTTCTGTCCACAATGTCTTGTTAACTATCACTAATTAAAAAAAAAAAAAAAAAAAAAAAAATCCAAAAATATAGAGTTTAGGATTGACTAAAGAAAATACTTGTTTAAAAGACTAGGGTCAATATTAAGTTAAGATAAGGACATGATTTACCTGAATTAAAATTAAATATGTATTCTCTTCTGTTGTATATTTAGTGATGATTACATTGAATTTTTTTGTTTTGGTTTTCTTGTGGGAACATTGTGTCGATTGTAAATAGGTTTAGGCAAAATAAGTCGGTACTTCAGCCTAAAACCCTTTCGGTTGCATTATATATGGAACAATAGATATATTGTTGGGCTTGAGATATGTTGTTTTTGTTTGTTGTTTAAAGTAATTATCGACCAAATAAACTACTACTACTGTAATCATGAAAAAAAAAAAAATGTGAGAGGGTTGAAGGATATAAGTGGGAAATTAGAAAAGGGTTTTAAATAATACTATAGAAAGAAGCTTAGGGGGGAAAAAAAGTAAATAAATAACAGTAAATTTAAAAAATAATGATAAATAAATAAATAAAAGTAAATAAAAAAATAAGAAACTAATTAATACGTAAAATAAATAAATAAATACAGTGGAGTACCCCAACTCTTGCTTCAACCCTAACCCTTCCTGTGACTTTTTCTTTCTTTTTGTTGTTTTTTTTGTAGGAAAATACATGATTTTCACTGACAAAAATGCAAAAATACAGAGTAATATTATAATAATTGATGATAAATCATGTAAGAAATGGTAAAAATGCAGAAAAAGTCATTTGAAAACAGTCACAGAAGTAGCACTGGGTCTTTATGGTACCCCATGTACCCTTATTTGAAAAAGACTGCCTTAGTAAACAGACCAAAGTTCTGTTTTTTTAGCTCATTGGAGATTTAAGGATGGAATTATCTATGATGTCAGACGACAAAACAGGACATTTACATTTGGGAAACAACAAAAAGATGGAAAAGAAATGAAATCAAAGCTGTTTATGCTTTTTATGTCTGTTATGACTTTGCTACCAGACAGTCTGTCATCTATTATGGACTTATTTATTTGATTTTAAATAATAGTATAGAGAGAAGATTAGGGGGGAAAATAAAATGAATAAATAAATTTTAAAAAGTAAATAATAATAATAATAATAATAATAATAATAATAATAATAATAATAATAATAATAATAATAATAATAATAAATGAATACATACAATAAATAAATACAGTGGAGTACCCCAACTCTTGCTTCAACCCTAACCCTTCCTGTGACTTTTGTTTTTGTTTTAGTTGTTTTTTGTCGGAAAATACATGATTTTCACTGACAAAAATGCAAAAATACAGAGTAATATTATAATAATTGATGATAAATCATGTAAGAAATGGTAAAAATGCAGAAAAAGTCATTTGAAAACAGTCACAGAAGTAGCACTGGGTCTTTATGGTACCCCATGTACCCTTATTTGAAAAAGACTGCCTTAGTAAACAGACCAAAGTTCTGTTTTTTTAGCTCATTGGAGATTTAAGGATGGAATTATCTATGATGTCAGACGACAAAACAGGACATTTACATTTGGGAAACAACAAAAAGATGGAAAAGAAATGAAATCAAAGCTGTTTATGCTTTTTATGTCTGTTATGACTTTGCTACCAGACAGTCTGTCATCTATTATGGACTTATTTATTTGATTTTAAATAATAGTATAGAGAGAAGATTAGGGGGGAAAATAAAATGAATAAATAAATTTTAAAAAGTAAATAATAATAATAATAATAATAATAATAATAATAATAATAATAATAATAATAATAATAATAATAATAATAATAAATGAATACATACAATAAATAAATACAGTGGAGTACCCCAACTCTTGCTTCAACCCTAACCCTTCCTGTGACTTTTGTTTTTGTTTTAGTTGTTTTTTGTCGGAAAATACATGATTTTCACTGACAAAAATGCAAAAATACAGAGTAATATTATAATAATTGATGATAAATCATGTAAGAAATGGTAAAAATGCAGAAAAAGTCATTTGAAAACAGTCACAGAAGTAGCACTGGGTCTTTATGGTACCCCATGTACCCTTATTTGAAAAAGACTGCCTTAGTAAACAGACCAAAGTTCTGTTTTTTTAGCTCATTGGAGATTTAAGGATGGAATTATCTATGATGTCAGACGACAAAACAGGACATTTACACTTGGGAAACAACAAAAAGATGGAAAAGAAATGAAATCAAAGCTGTTTATGCTTTTTATGTCTGTTATGACTTTGCTACCAGACAGTCTGTCATCTATTCTGGACTTATTTATTTGATTTTAAATAATAGTATAGAGAGAATATTAGGGGGGAAAATAAAATGAATAAATAAATTTAAAAAAGTAAATAATAATAATAATAATAATAATAATAATAATAATAATAATAATAATAATAATAATAATAAATGAATACATACAATAAATAAATACAGTGGAGTACCCCAACTCTTGCTTCAACCCTAACCCTTCCTGTGACTTTTGTTTTAGTTGTTTTTTGTCGGAAAATACATGATTTTCACTGACAAAAATGCAAAAATACAGAGTAATATTATAATAAATGGTGATAAATCATGTAAGAAATGGTAAAAATGCAGAAAAAGTCATTTGGAAACAGTCACAGAAGTAGCACTGGGTCTTTATTGTACCCCATGTACCCTTATTTGAAAAAGACTGCCTAAGTAAACAGACCAAAGTTCTGTTTTTTTTAGCTCATTGGAGATTTAAGGATGTAATTATCTATGATGTCAGACGACAAAACAGGACATTTACACTTGGGAAACAACAAAAAGATGGAAAAGAAATGAAATCAAAGCTGTTTATGCTTTTTATGTCTGTTATGACTTTGCTACCAGACAGTCTGTCATCTATTCTGGACTTATTTATTTATTTATTTATTTATTTATTTTTTTATTGCCAGTCCTACTTAGACAAAATAGCAACAAATATTGCCAGCGTTGATGATTGAAAATGTCACCTCAGAACCCGGCCTGGAACACTTGAATAAGCCTGTGAACGCTGCTCAAAGGAAATATTTTCTCTCAGACCTTTTTGAGGTTGACTAATAAGGATTTGTCAGGTTGAGCCGAGTGTTGCTGATGACTAAGCATTGTGTCTGAAAGAGAGACGAGGAGACTTCGCGGTTTATTGGCTAAGGGTCAAATCCCTGGGAGATTTTCGCTCAGCTGGCTAACATACTGCTCTGCATGTGCTACAGTATATGAGTCCGGCCTGGGAATTCCTTATTAGCGCTGCTGTCCTTACTTTCCGCTGCTGTAGTGGAATAACAGTGTGTCCTTACTTATCTTATCCTTCAGGCTAAATTAATGAATCGCATTGATTGGTGGCAGTGAAATAACACTGTGTCCTCAGTTAACTCGCTTTGCAGCTTAATTAACGAAAGACATCGATTAGACGACGATAAGTTGGATGTATCTGCGGCTTTGGACATTTATGTCACAGTCCTTGTTTCCTCCATATATTAACCCTTTATCGGGCGAGTGACTATTTTTGGTAATTTCTTCATGCGTTACAAAACACTAGTCGCTTTTCCATTGGACATCTGCGCAAAACTTTACCGATATTTACTAAATGTTGAAAAAACAGAAGTGCATACTGTCGGTTTTTCCATTAAATCACAAATGCCATGATTTGTTTATATGTGTAGAGTTGCACAAAAGTTCATTTTCAACCAATAAAACTCCACGGTATACCAAGCTTAGAAATCTATCCCATGTGGAAAATTACAATCACCCAGGAGCAGAGTTTTCACCACTTTTTTAAACTGAATTTGAGGAAGAGTTGGCAAATTTTTCCATATTCCATGTTAATTGCAAAGGGAGGTCCCATTAAATACGACCTGGTTTATAAAAAAATCCAACAAACCTAATGTTGGATTTTGTTCACACTAGTCGCTTTTCCATTGGACACCTGCGCAAAACTTTACCGATATTTACTAAATGTCAAAAAAACAGAAGTGCATAATGTTGGTTTTTCCATTAAATCACAAATGCGATGATTTGTTTATTTATTATCACGAGACGACCTGAGAAGTCGTTCCATAAACATGGCGATGAACGTAAATATGGTGTTGAATTACAGATATATTTATTATTATTATTACATATTACCCCTCTATCTTGTACTAAATTTAAAAAATGATTAATTTTCTTGATGTGTCCACACATACTGCGCCACATGTCTTCATCTTCTTCGCTTGTTGTAACGTACGTCAACATCCGTTTTTTTTAATTCACCTGACTCTAGTTGTGAAAAACGGTCTTTCCATTGCAGTTTTGCATGATATATCATTTGCTCTACACCCGAAAAAACACCTCTTGCCAGCGCAAACATTTTTAATCGAAAAATGAGACTTTTGGTGAAATTTCTCCATTAGGTAAATTTTTATGCGTAAGTTTTATTTGTGCAATTCGAAGGTCAATGGAAAAGCGACTAGTAGTTTGGTTTCCATTACAGTTTTCTACAAAATAAAAGCAATATTTCTACAATTTCTACAAAGTGCAACTGCTCCTTGTAGGTGTTTCCACTGAAAAGTGTTTGGGTTGTAATGCATGATTCTAGTGAAGTCCCATCTCGCAAAATGTCGTAATTCTCGTAAAATACTGTATAGTTCTCAGAAGACACTTGTTTAATACTCCTAAGACCCAGGAAATGTCAGCAAAGTACAAGCTTTTTTTTTTGTTTTTTATTAAATAAGTGCCCATATTGGAAACATCATGATGCAACAGTTTTTTCAGACGCAGTTTTTAAAATTTTTATGGAATGTCCTTTGTGGTGGACAGTTTTCTTTTCTTTTTTTTTTTTTTTTTTGTATAAAGTTGTGAAACTCTTGTCCACAGATGTGAACAGAAAACCCATAGCTAGGTCTGAGGAGGTTAAGGAAGATGGACACACTGAGTTTAGTGCTAAACCTCTACAGTGTTGGCACTGTAGTGTCGGTTCATCTACTACTATTGTAGAGACTGCCATAAACAAAAGAAGAAGGGAACGTACAGTAGAGGAAAAAATTATTAGACCATCTAAAGTCATCAAAAACAATAGTTATGCAATCGAATACTAACTCCTGTGTGTATCATGTGACTAAAACAGACAGAAAAGAAAACATGGAATGCCTAAAAGCACTGTTTTTGTCAGTACAATGCAATAGATATTGATGTAAGAACTGAAGTGATTTTGGTTATTATCAAGAAAACATGGAAAATGGATAGATATCAGCTCTGAAATTAAACTACTATGAGCTATTTTTTGTTGGTGTCATTATATTTGTCCGAACAAATGTACCTTTAGTTGTACCAGGCATTAAAATGAACAAGAAATGGAAGAAAACAAAGGGTGGTCTAATAATTTTTTCCACGACTGTATAATCATCCCAAGGCAAAGGCTACATGTTGAAGCCACATTTCTGCTGTTTTAAACCCTCCCTAACGTCATTGTTTGGTTTGTGTTCTGCTGGTTTGAAGCCTTGACATGGTTTTTGGAAGCGAGTGCCCATATTTGGATTAACTCGTAAAGACCCAGTGCTACTTTTGTGGCTAAGGGTGGGGGATACTGGGAATTTTGATATCAATCCGATACTAAGTAAATACAGGGCTAGTATTGCCGATACCAATACCGATACTGATACTCTTTAGTTGAAATGTCATGATCATTAATAATTTTGCGATTTTTCCTTTAGTTAGTTGATTATAATTATGATAAGACACAGGACAAAGATTTTAGGCAAATAAATATGTTTTATTTTATTAACTAACTACAATATAAAACAATTTAACAGCATAAAAATAATGAAATAATTTACCTTTTACTACACACAGTTGTTTAATAAAAAGTCACTAGTGCAAAATATCAAAAAAGCAACAGTGCTCTGACTGTTCATTCTGTGTGTGTGTGTGTGTGTGTGTGGGGGGGGGGGGGGGCAAAGTGGGAGAGAGAGAGAGAGAGAGAGAGAGGGAGAGAGAGAAAACAAAGAACTGTTCTTCAAGTAAAAAACACTAAAGAAAAGTGGGTCTTTATGGGCTTAATGTATTTTTCCCCCAAAAAATTCGAGTACTCCCTGGGTATCTTCTAAGTATCCCTGGGGTTGCGCATACCCCCTTTTGAAAAAGACTGATTTAGAGAACTGTAATCCCCTACATCAGGGGTCTCAAACATGCGGCCCGGGGGTCAAATACGGCCCACCAAAGGTTCCAATCCGGCCCGTAGGATGAATTTGCAAAGTGCAAAAATTCCACAGTCTTGAATTAAATCAAGCAAAACAAAAATTTTGCTTGAATTAAGGAAAAAAAAAATGAATTGAGAAAAAAATCTTCAATTAAGTAAAAAAAAAAAAAAAAATAAATCTTGAATTAAGCAAAAAAAAAAATCTTGAATTAACAACTTCAAAATTTTTCTTTGTTTTAGTCCAAAAAATAACATTAAATTCTGAAAATATTTACATTTACAAACTATCCTGTGACAATAAAACATGAATAACCTGAACAAATATGAACCTTAAATGTCTAAAGAAAATTAAGCACAATTTTAACCATTTTCTGCCTGTTGCTAAGTGTTTAGTGTCTTTGTAGATCTGATCCATAATACACATGTAGTAATGATAAGTTGAGGCACAGTGTTGTTAAAATTGCACTTATTTTTCTTAAGAAATTTCAGGTTTTTCAGGTTATTCACATCGTTTTTCTTTGGATAGTTCATAAAAGTAAGTATTTTCATAATTTCATGGGGGTTTTTGCACTAAAACAAAGACAAAAATTTGGAATTCTCATTATTTATAGGTTATTATGTTATTATTTTACTGGTCCGGCCCACTGGAGATTAAATCGGACTGAATGTGGCCCCTGAAAAAAAATGAGTTTGAGACCCCTGCTCTACATGGTCCCGGTCTGGCCACATGTTAAAGCCACATTTCTGCTGTTTTGACTGAAACGGGCCTAAACACGAGGACCTGAGCACTTGAAACATATCGCCTCTTCGACTGGAAGGAGGACGGGGCAGGAAGAGGAGTTGACAGCAGTGAGGAAAGTGAGGAAACAAGAGCAGAAGAGGCTTTCTATACGCAGCGAACATTCTTCACCACTGACTGCGAGCCAGTGACACATGAAATATGAGAGACAGCAGCACTCACCACTATTTATAGCACTGCAAGAGAGACGGAGGAAGATAGAGAAAAGCGGCCACACCACATACACTCCAGGGCAGAGTTGGCATCATTTTTTCATTCGCTAAAGAGGAATCGCGGCCAATTGTAAGAATGCACATACGTCAGGACAATTGCAACAGACAGGGCCGGTCTGATTTGTCAGAGTGTACGAGCAAGTCGCCGCCGTGCACGAAAAATAAACCCCAGCGTCCATAGGCTGTCACTTTTTTTTTTCTCTTTTTGGCTGGAAGAATTAAACAGATGCTCAGGGGAAGCGCTGGTCTGGGCTTTGTGTTGTCGCTTTGTTAAGATTCAAACCCATCTGCAGCTCGCCACTGTTTTGCACAAACTGCTAAAAATGTATCTGTGCTGCTGGGAACGCAACAGCATGTCCCGTTCTGCCGGAGATAATGATGAAAAGAAGGCTGGATGGTGTGGCACGCGGCTCAAAGAATGGGCTGGCTTGCGTTCTGTTGTGGGTTGTGTTTAGATGATGCTTCGGCCTGTGAGGAAGAACCAGACGCTAAAGCTCCTATAGCAGCCTGTGGAGCGCTACAAATAGCAAAAACGCCGCTCACGTTGAATTAGCGGCTGGGACTTTGAACCGTAGATTGTGTATAAATAGTGGATAAACCCTCCCTGACGTCATCGTTTGGTTTGTGTTCTGCTGGTTTGAAGCCTTGACATGGTTTTTGGAAGCAAGTGCCCATATTTGGATTAACCTGTAAAGACCCAGTGCTACTTTTGTGGCTAAGGGTCGGTGATACTGGGAATTTTTATATCAATCCGATACTAAGTAAATACAGGGCTAGTGTGGCCGATACCAATACCGATACTGACACTCTTTAGTTGAAATGTCATGATCATTAATAATTTTGTGATTTTTCCTTTAGTTAGTTGATTACAGGGTGGGGAAGCGAAAATTTTCAACATTTTGAGGCAGGGATTGAAAGACAGTGTATGACGAATTAGTTTATTGAAAGTCATGAGAATTTATTTGCCACAAGAAAATGTACATAATAGAAAATGTTTTTATTCTATGTGTCCTCCTTCTTTCTCAATAACTGCCTTCACACACTTCCTGAAACTTGCGCAAGTGTTCCTCAAATATTCAGGTGACAACTTCTCCCATTCTTCTTTAATAGTATCTTCCAGACTTTCTGGTAATAGTTTTGCTCATAGTCATTCTCTTCTTTCCATTATAAACAGTCTTTATGGACACTCCAACTATTTTTGAAATCTCCTTTGGTGTGACGAGTGCATTCAGCAAATCACACACTCTTTGACGTTTGCTTTCCTGATTACTCATATGGGCAAAAGTTTCTGAAAAGGTATGGATAATAGTGTTAGGTATGATTATGACATCAATATATGTTTGGTTTCAAAACAATTGACGTAGTGCCTGCTGAGAAAAAACAACTAAATGTTCATTGTAAATTTTGCTTCCCCACCCTGTATAATTATGATAAGACACAGGACAAAGATTTTAGGCAAATAAACATGTTTTATTTTATTAACTGACTACAATACAAAACAATTTAACAATATAACAATAATAAAATAATTTATCTTTTACCACATACAGTTTAATAAAAAGTCACTAGTGCAAAATTACAAAAAAGCAACAGTGCTCTGACTGTCCATTCTGTGGGGGGGGGGGGGCAAAGTGGGAGAGAGAGAGAGAAAACAAAGACAACTGTTCTTCAAGTAAAAAAATGAAAGAAAAGTGGGTCTTTAGGGCTTAATGTATTTTTCCCCCAAAAAATTCAAGTACTCCCTGGGTATCTTCTAAGTATCCCTGGGGTTGCGCATACCCCCTTTTGAAAAAGACTGATTTAGAGAACTGTAATCCCCTACATCAGGGGTCTCAAACATGCGGCCCGGGGGCCAAATACGGCCCACCAAAGGTTCCAATCCGGCCCGTGGGATGAATTTGCAAAGTGCAAAAATTCCACAGTCTTGAATTAAATCAAGCAAAACAAAAATTTTGCTTGAATTAAGGAAAAAAAAATGAATTGAGCAAAAAAAAAAAAAAAAAAAAACTTCAATTAAGTAAAAAAAATCTTTAATTAAGCCAAAAAAATCTTGAATTAACAACTTCAATTTTTTTCCTTTGTTTTAGTCCAAAAAAATAACATTAAATTATGAAAATATTTACATTTACAAACTATCCTGTGACAATAAAACATGAATAACCTGAACAAATATGAACAACCTTAAATGTCTAAAGAAAATTAAGCACAATTGTAACTATTTTCTGCCTGTTACTAAGTGCCCATATTTGGATTAACCCGTAAAGACCCAGTGCTTGTTTTTTTATTTATTTATTTATTTTTTCAATCAGTTTTTTTAAATTCATTTTCATTGTGCATCTTCAGAAGTAGAATACAAAAAAAGAAAGAGATTAAATAATTTACAGATTTTTTTGTGGCTAAGGGTGGGCGATACTGGGAATTTTGGTATCGATCCGATACTTAGTAAATACAGGGCTAGTATTGCCGATACTGATACCAATACCTTTTAGTTGAAATATCACGATCATTAATAATTTTGTGATTTTGCCTTTAGTTAGTTGATTATAATTATGATAAAACACAGGAGAAAGATTTTGGGCAGATAAACATGTTTTTTTTTTATTAACTAACTACAGTATAAAACAATTCAACAGTAAAAAAATAATAAAATAATTTACCTTTTACTACACACAGTTGTTTAATAAAAAGTCATTAGTGCGAAATAACAAAAAAGCAACAGTACTCCAGTGCTCTGACTGTTCATCCTGTGGGGGGGGGGGGGAATTGTGTACAAATAGGGAATATAAACCCTCCCTGACGTCATCGTTTGGTTTGTGTTCTGCTGGTTTGAAGCCTTGACATGGTTTTTGGAAGCAAGTGCCCATATTTGGATTAACCCGTGAAGACCCAGTGGTTGTTTGTTTGTTTGTTTTTTGATCGATTTTTTAAAATTTATTTTCATTGTGCATCTCCAGAAGTACAATACAAAAAAAAGAAAGAAATTCACATTAGATGACATACAAAGTATAAACCCCACCCCCCCAGAACCAATGACAACCCCCATACCACCCCAACCTGGATCTCAAAATACGACAACCACTAATAAAAACAAATACACGTATATAGATGAAAGAGAATATGATTTACAGATTTTTCTTTGTGGCTAAGGGTGGGCGATACTGGGAATTTTGGTATCGATCTGATACTAAGTAAATACAGGGTTAGGATTGCCGATACTGATGCTGATACTGATACTTTTTCGTTGAAATGTCATGATCATTAATAATTTTGTGATTTTGCCTTTAGTTAGTTGATTATGATTATGATAAAACACAGGACAAAGATTTTAGGCAAATAATCATGTTTTTTAATAACTACCTCCAAAATAAAACAATTTAACAGTAAAAAAATAATAAAATAATTTACCTTTTACTGCACACAAAAAAATGAGAGAGAGAGAGAGAGAGATATGATATTGATCCTGCCATGGGAAAATTTCACAGTTTCACTGCAGCAACATACAACACACAAGTGCAAAGAAAAAGACAGGTAGAAAAGAATGTGAGAAATGAATTATAAAAGAAAATGAGAAATTTGGTATTTATATAAATATTTATGGGGGCTTCTATGAAACTGGTCCTAAAAACAAGACATGTGGCTAAAAATTCCAACCAGATGTAGACTAATGTTATGAAGCAAGTTTGGAAGCACTTTAGGTCTATTTTAAAAATAAATACTTAGTGAGATAAAAGAGAAACTGTTTTTCCAGATAAAATTCATTTTTCTATTTTTTACATTATATTTAATACAAAATCTGAATGTAACACAGTCAAAAGGACACGAAAATTATGCGCTACAATTTTTTGGAATATCTTTATTCTCTCACAGGTACATTTTGGGAATTGAACAAATTATGCAAGACAGTGTTTCAGAAAAATGACCAAAATTATTTGTGATTTATGTGTTTAAATGTTCAGGTTCTGCATGTAATGCGAGTGGACACGATGGGTTACACATGAAACCTGGAATGAGACTGAAATTCATGAAAAATCCACATGTCTGGATTAGAAAAACCACCAGGATCATCAAATTTAACACAGTGTCTTTATTTATAGTCTATATAAGACCATTTACACATATGTTTTCAGATCTAATGCACTGACATCTGGGTAGCTTTTCATGTCCCAATTTTGGTCCTATTTTTGGCTCCAATACTTAATTCGAAATTCATTAATTTTGGGATGGCTCAGAGGAAGAGTATAATTTTTTAGCATTTATCTGGGGTTATCATTAGGTGCATCCTGGGGGAAATATGTCTAGATTTCGCTTCTATTATTGGGTCTAAAAAGCTGGAAAAGTGCCAGGTATCAAAATGTACCCAGTTTCATAGAAGCACCCATATATGAATAGAGAATTAAAATTAAACATTTTTTTTTTAATATTTCGGAAATTCAGCTTTACTTTTCAGCCCCTGGAGTTGCTTCCTGCTTTAAATGAATGAATAAATATCAGGATAAGCCATCATTAAACATCTGCACCATGCTGGTTTTGTGTATCTTGCCAGCACTGTTAAAACATTCCCTAAAAGTATCAGATATTCGCTGAAATGAATATTTATGTTAAAGCTACAAGCCAAT
Organism: Sphaeramia orbicularis; assembly: GCF_902148855.1. Taxonomy (NCBI): domain Eukaryota; kingdom Metazoa; phylum Chordata; class Actinopteri; order Kurtiformes; family Apogonidae; genus Sphaeramia; species Sphaeramia orbicularis. The sequence goes on from NC_043973.1 coordinate 44,605,753, forward strand.
GTGGTTTTCTTTTTTAAACTTGGTGATTTTTGCAAGTGGTTTCGAACATATTTTCCTCCAGGCATTTCAGTAATTCTCACCGTGTCCTCGCTTTCATCAAGCTTTCTGAACTCCCATCTCTGCTGTTTGATGCCGCTGTTCTCGTGTATCGGAGTTGGGCTTTCGCCATGGTCCGAGGCAAAAGCAGAGGGCGGTTGTGTCTCTTTGATGCTTGCGTTTTCTTCAGTGATGTCATTTCTTCTGAGAAAAGCCCTTCAAAGTCAAGCTGATGTATTATGCATGGTGCTACAGTAGCTAGCCTGTGTGCTAGTAGTGCTCTGGGGTGGTAATGCACACAGAGCTGAGAATAGCAATGGGAAGACTATGTACTGTAGGCTTTCACCCGCTTCTCTGAAAATATGGTCGTCTTTTCCTTCCATTAACCCATAAAGACCCAACCATCTAGCGGCCACCAAAAGCATCTACTGATCTAAACTGTTTATCTGTTGATCCACTAATCCTATCAAAGCATGTAAATAACTGGTGTAAAATGCAGTTTGTCGTCTTTTCATGGTCATCAGATATGACAGATATGATACAAAGTGTCATGAGATAACTTTTTTGTTGTGATCTGGCACTATATAAATAAAATTTGATTGACTGAGTGATTTGATTGGTTTTCCCCTGTAAGTCACTTTGGAAAAAAGCGTCTGCCAAATGCATAAACATAAACATGACCCATTTGGACGTTCAGAGGCTCCGTAGTTACCATGGAAACACCGTCATCTTCTACAACACTGTTTCACCAGTAAAACTCATGGAGTTTGATTGTAGACTCTTGCTTTTATTTTAAAAAATAAGTAAAATCAAGAAGAATGAGTACAAAATTAACAAAATAATAAATAAGCAAAAAATTCACAAAATGAAAATTGTGAGAAAAAGCAACAAAATAAACAAAAACAGCCAAAGTAACAAATAAAATGAATAAAAATGAACTATAAATCAACAATATAATAAGTAGCATGAACAAAATAAGCCACAAACTGAAGAAATATATTGAAATAATTGGTGTAAAATACAGTTTGTCATCTTTTCATGGTCATCAGATGTGACCCATTTGGACGTTCAGAGGCTCCGTAGTTACCATGGAAACACTGTTATCTTCTACAACACTGTTTCACCAGTAAAACCCATGGAGTTTGATCAATGACAGTGGATGGACACACTTGATTTATGTTCAGTTAATGAGAGATTTGACTGAAAAACACACTTTTGAGTTTGATTGTACAGACTTGCTGCTTTTACATTGAAAAATAAGTAAAATCAACAAGAATGAGTACAAAATTAACAAAATAATAAATGACCAAAAAATTCACTAAATGAAAATTTTAAGAAAAAGCAACAAAATAAAAAAAAACAGCCAAAGCAACAAATAAAATGAATAAAAATGAACTATAAATTAACAATATAATAAGTAGCATGAACAAAATGAGACACAAACGGAACAAAAATTGAAGAAAGAATAATGAAATAGGCAAGAAAATGTAGAAAAATAAACAAAATAAGCAAAAAGGTTTGACAAAAATGAAGGAAAGTTAATTAAGTGGCCAATAAAATGAACCAGAACAGGCAAAAGAATCAATAAAATGAACAAAATGAATAAAAAATTGAAAATAATCAGCAACAAGAACAAAATAAGCCACAAACTGAAGAAATATGTTGAAATAATTGGTGTAAAACACAGTTTATCATCTTTTCATGGTCATCAGATATGACCCATTTGGATGTTCAGAGGCTCCGTAGTTACCGTGGAAACACTGTCATCTTCTACAACACTGTTTCACCAGTAAAACTCATGGAGTTTGATTGTAGACTCTTGCTTTTATTTTAAAAAATAAGTAAAATCAAGAAGAATGAGTACAAAATTAACAAAATAATAAATAAGCAAAAAATTCACAAAATGAAAATTTTAAGAAAAAGCAACAAAATAAACAAAAACAGCCAAAGTAACAAATAAAATGAATAAAAATGAACTATAAATCAACAATATAATAAGTAGCATGAACAAAATAAGCCACAAACTGAAGAAATATGTTGAAATAATTGGTGTAAAGTACAGTTTGTCATCTTTTCACGGTCATCAGATATTACCCATTTGGATGTTTAGAGGCGCCGTAGTTACCGTGGAAACACTTGTCTTCTACAACACTGTTTCACCAGTAAAACTCATGGAGTTTGATTGTACAGACTTGCTTTTATATTGAAAAGTAAGTGAAATCAACAAGAATGAGTACAAAATTAACAAAATAATAAATGACCAAAAAATTCACTAAATGAAAATTTTAAGAAAAAGCAACAAAATAAAAAAAAAAACAGCCAAAGTAACAAATAAAATGAATAAAAATGAACTATAAATCAACAATATAATAAGTAGCATAACAAAATGAGCCACAAACTGAAGAAATATATTGAAATAATTGGTGTAAAATACAGTTTGTCATCTTTTCATGGTCATCAGATGTGACCCATTTGGACGTTCAGAGGCTCCGTAGTTACCATGGAAACACTGTTATCTTCTACAACACTGTTTCACCAGTAAAACTCATGGAGTTTGATTGTACAGACTTGCTGCTTTTACATTGAAAAATAAGTAAAATCAACAAGAATGAGTACAAAATTAACAAAATAATAAATGACCAAAAAATTCACTAAATGAAAATTTTAAGAAAAAGCAACAAAATAAAAAAAAAAAACAGCCAAAGTAACAAATAAAATGAATAAAAATGAACTATAAATCAACAATATAATAAGTAGCATGAACAAAATGAGACACAAACGGAACAAAAATTGAAGAAAGAATAATGAAATAGGCAAGAAAATGTAGAAAAATAAACAAAATAAGCAAAAAGGTTTGACAAAAATGAAGGAAAGTTAATTAAGTGGCCAATAAAATGAACCAGAACAGGCAAAAGAATCAATAAAATGAACAAAATGAATAAAAAATTGAAAATAATCAGCAACAAGAACAAAATAAGCCACAAACTGAAGAAATATGTTGAAATAATTGGTGTAAAACACAGTTTATCATCTTTTCATGGTCATCAGATATGACCCATTTGGATGTTCAGAGGCTCCGTAGTTACCGTGGAAACACCGTCATCTTCTACAACTCTGATTCACCAGCAGGGCATAAAATTAACTTTTTACCTCATCTGCCATTAGCTAGTGACCTCCAAAAATATTTTCCACCAGACAAAATAAAAAATCACGCCTTATTTGACTTAAAATAATTACCCTACGTTTTTATGATGAAAATCTAACTTAAGCATCACTTAAAGAATACAGTTATGTGCAGATAAAATTAGATTATTGCGATTTTATGAGGTTATAGTCAATTTCAAGGTGACTGCTGCATCATCATGTAATAAAGATATTCAAAAGTGCCACGTTTGACACTGACAGATAGAGTCAAATGTCTGTCTGACAGCTTTAACAGGAACGTTCTGTTTAACCCACAGGAAAAGGGAAAAGAGGAAAACAACATCTACTGGGATTGGGTCGAAATGAAATGATATATTTTTTAGAATGCTATATGAATACTAGGGCTGGGTAAAAAAAAAAAAAAAAATGTTATGATTGATTTTATTTTAATTTTGTGTTATCAAGTAATAGTGGATAAGATAGATTTTTCAGAGCGGGACCGCCAGTACCAGAACCACAACCAGAACCAGGTATTAATTTTACACCATGTTCACCAGTAAAACCCATGGAGTTGGATCAATAACAGTGGATGGAGACACTTGTTTTATGTTCAGTTAATGATCTATTTTACTGAAAACGTCACTTTTTCTGCAGTTTTATAAGTTTTTGATATAATAACCCTCAACTTTAATCTGAACCTTTGTCAGTTATTGATAGATTTGCTGAAAAAGTCATTTTTTTGTCAGTTTTGATATAATAGCGTATGGATTTATTAAGTTTTCAGGAACATCTACGTCAGTGGTTCTCAATGTTTTGGAACAAATGTCCCTTTATGTCTTCATGAGCCTAAAGCCAAAAGTTGTCGAGTGGCGGGGGGGGGGGTCATTATACCACATTATATTGATATTGATATTGACTAACGCCCCCCCATTTCAGTCTCGATGGTGTCCCAATGCCACCATTGAGAAACACTGATCTACATGATTAACTAATTTAATATAGGGAAAAATACATGATTTACACTGGAAAATGTTAAACACAGAGGATAATATGTCAATAAATGCTAATAAATCACATAAGAAAGGTTAGATAGAAAGAAAAAAATCATTTGGGAACTGCCAGAAATGTAGCACTGGGTCTTTATATGTTCAAGTATGTTCCACTTTACTTTGATATGAGTGCGGTCGTGTGCAGAGTTGGGCTATAAGTGGTCAATACATACAATATATTTAGTATTCTCTGAGCAAATGCAGTGTAGAGAAAAAAAAAGTAACCTACTTTTTTTTTCCTTCATGGTTTTTTATTGACTGTAGCGATTATAGAGATATTTTGAGAGCAGCAAAACAGCCAAACTCCTGTCGATGCTTTTCACTTTTACTGAAATGATAAAATAATTATGATCTCACTCAAGTAAATAAATATTTCCTGTGATTGTTTTTTTTTTTTCTGTAATCAAAAGAACACGATTTTGACTTCCCTGGAAGCTCATGTCTGTCTGATAAGACAATTATTGATGAAATAGTGAACTGTTTTAATTAACCTGCTAAATTATCATCTTTTATTAACAGGATGATTAACCCAGAAACACCTACAGCTATTTTTGGAGTGACATCCAAATGATTCATTACCTTTTATTATAATATTATCATCTGCATTTTGTATTTTTCATTGAAAATTATCTATTTTACTAGATTTAATTTACTTATCATTTAGATGTTCATGAGTTAATTCAAAGTTGATTGTAGCAAATCAGAGAAAATTGATGGAAAAACTGACTTTTTTCTGCAAAATATATCAGTAACTGAACATAACATTTTCATGGTCATCAGATGTGACCCATTTGGATGTTCAGAGGCTCCGTAGTAACCGCGGAAACACTGTCATCTTCTACAACATTAATTCACCAGTAAAACCCGTGGAGTTGGATCAATGACAGTGGATGGAGACACTTATTTTATGTTCAGTTAATGATCTATTCTTTACGGAAAAAGTGACTATTTCTCTAGTTTTATCTGTTTCTGATATAATAACCCTCAATTTTAATCTGAACTTTAATTAACTTTTGCATGATCAGCAAATTAAATATAGGAAAGAAACAGATTTTTACTGAAAAAAAAAAAAGGTGGAGAAGATTTTTACAATAAATGGTGATAAGTCACTTAAGAAAGAGTAAATACAGAGAAAAATTCCTTTGGGAATGGCCACAAAATTAGCACTGGGTCTTTCTGGGTTAATGTTTGTGGAAATTACCAAAAATAGTCACTTACCCAATAAAGGTTTAATGTTACCCATCAAACCCTAGCATGCTATCACATGACACTGTAATGGTGAACATATAATAGTGTCTTTGAACTAATGTTGGCATTTATTGTCATGCCTTAAATTGAAAATTACACTAAGAAACTCATAATAACTGAATATTCATCTGTAATAATATTCATCTGTTATCGAAGCAGTGGACAGTGAGTTAAATTCTGAGTTAATACCTCCACTTTTTCCACTTGTGCGATCCACAGTCCTGCACCTCATTATGTTCTGCACAGCGGGTCAGAGGTCAGCAGCAGCAGCAGTGCCTTTTGTGTTGTCAGAAAAGACTTTCTGTTAACAAATGTGCATGAGTTCAGAGGGGTTAAAGAGCATTAGTTCACTGCTGTTGCTAGGCAACATGAGCTGACAATAACTGAACCTGTTTAATTAGCCTGCATGATGAGCAAATTAGTGATGCCTTTGCCTAAACAAAGCAGGTTTGTATGAAGGGGGTGCAGTCGGTTTTGAACACATACACAGACGTATACAGTAGTGCATGGATTTTCAAAGTCATATAATACTTTTTGTGGCTAAAACTGATCACACACTTCATAACTAGCTGAAATATTTCTGTTCTGAGGACTTTAACCCTTTATAGGGCACTAATAGAAATACTCTGAAATCGAAACTTCCAACCGTAGTGTGTTATTGGAGGACACAACAAGACTTTATTACTTTTGTGATATTTTTCAAATATTTTGTTGTCATGTAGAAAATCAAGGTCAGTGAAGTTACCATATCTGGTTCCTTAACCCTGAAAAGCCTAAACCCTTTAATCATTGACAGAAAATTCCAGTTCTTTGAAACTGGAGCCTTTAATGGTCCTTCTGAACAACCAAAAAAAAAACTTTTTTCAAATATCAATTTCCATGTTTGAGTTTCACTTTTGTATCATATTTGTTCCATCGAGTCTCAATGCTCAAATATTATTATTTTTGAACAAACAAAAACATATTATAACACAAACACGTCTAACAAATTGGTAATTCCTTTTCAAAATTGTCAAAGTTCTTCCTCATTAATGACAGTCTTGTAGTGTCACTGAAAAGGCCTCTGGTGAATGAACTCCTCCCCCTGGTGGATTATCTGTGTATTGCATGTATCTAATTGTATACATCAGGTTTTTAGAAAAAGAAATATCACACTGATCATGTAGAGGGCTTCAAAAGTCATGTATTGAATATGATACATTTGGTGTTATAGGGTTAAATGTAAGTGACTTTTTTTTTTTTTTTTAATTCAAGAATTATATATAAAATGCAAGAAAAACAAGTATAAGGTGAAAAGAGCATCCCTTTTAGAACATAAGACCAACATAAGTGCTGATCCAGACCCCTGTCCACATCCACATAATCCCTTTGAACATCATTCCTTACATTAGTACCACTACTTCACGGTACCCAACAAAGCAGGTCCACTCACTGTTCATGCAGAGGTGGACCTTACAGACCCTGGAGACCACATTGGACCTGATCATTGACTCACTGTCCTCACTCTAAGGGTGTATTCACACCAGGAAAGTTCGATAGTTCACTTGCTTTGGTCCGGACCAATTTTTTTTTTTTTTTTTTTTAATTTGGTGCGGTTCGTATTCACACTACATTTTTGTAAGTGGACCAAAATCTGTAAACAAAACTACGTGTGCTGAGGTCGTTCATCCATTGGACAGAAATGAGCAGTGTCCATTAAAGCGCTCAGTCCAAAGTGAAAGGACAGAATCATGGACATTTTGCGTGCTGTTTTTGTTATCGTCAAAGCGGTTTTTACAGATGCAGACGTCTGCACAAGTGTTTGAGCAGCAAGAGCGTCTGATGCAACGTCAGGTTTACAGTATTGTAGAATTTATTTCTCAATGACGAAGACACAGGGCAAGACGGCTGCGGAGGACAGCGCTCATGTGGACATCATGTTGTGACTGTTGGTCTGATTCACACAGACGTATCAGGTCTGAAGTGTGAATTTTGCTAGTATATGAAAAGACTGTTCTCAAAAAGCATTAGTGCTCCGTACTGCTTACTTATATGTATTTATCCAATATCACCGTTCAGTTTAGCCAGGTACAGAATTCCTTAACGCAGGTAAAGTTTGCTGGGGGTGATGAAATAATTTATTATTTTTTATTTCAAGCACAACAGACAGATCTAACCGTCATCCTAATCATTCTCTCGCTGAACAAGCTGAAAACGTCAGAGTTTTTTATGTGTCCTTTCTAGCAGCTGTGTTATATGCACATCTGCCCAGAGGCAGCATGTCTCTTCTTCGAGCTCCAAATTTGACCAGGGCTCATTTTCAGCTCCATAGCCTATCCTCACTCTGAGCGCTTCTCTGGTAAAACTCTGTTGTCCATAATGCTCGACGCACGACGGGAGCTCATTAGGTACAAAAAACCCAACTGTGTCGGATCGGGTCCGGTCTGCTTTCACACCTCAAATGAACCGCACCAGGGTTCGTATGGAACCGCACCGAGACCACCTCTTCAACTGGGTCTCGGTTCGCTTGTTTGGTCCGGAACAGAGTTCGGTGGTTTTTATTCACACCAGCCCAAAAGGTCCGAACCAAGGGAGCAAACGAACTCTGGTCCGTTTTAAACGGACCAAACAAGGCAGGTGTGAATACACCCTAACTGTTGTTTTCACTGTCTTGTAATGAATGTGGAAATGATCAAAAATAGTCACTTGCCCGATAAAGTGTCAAAGCCTCGTCCACATTAATGTGGATAGTTTGCAAAACAGATATTTTTTTCTGCATCTAGGCCACATTTAAATGGCATTTTAGGTCACAAAAATAAATATATTTTTTTAAGGATTTTCTTAAAAACTGAGGTGGAAAATACTGGAAGAGAGAAAAACAAAACAAAACACATCCATATTATTGTGGACATGGCATAAGATTTTAAGTTTTATACAACACGCAATACAGGGTTTAAGAGCTGTATTATAAAATCCGTCTTTATAGAATTGACTGGCCATGATTTGTTTTAAGGACTTTAATGACTCGTGTGCACTAATGCATATATTTTGTAAAATGGGTATTTTTCTCTGCATCTGGGCCTCTTATTGACATCTGAAGGGCATTTTAGGTCACAAAACTGGAGATTTCTAAAGAATTTCCTAAAAAACTGAAGTGGAAAATATCAGAAAAGAGAAAAAAACACATCCATATTAGATTTATACAACACACAATATGGGGTTTAAGAGCAGTATTGTAAAATCTGTCTTTATAAAATTGACTGGCCATTATTTGTTTTAAGGACTTTAATGACTGATTGCCTGAACGTGGAACCTGAAAGAAAATGAGTTTGACACCCCTGCTTTTAGTGCATGAAGTACAATTTTAACAATATTCTGCCTATTACGAAATGGTATGTACCTTTGTAGATCTGATCTGTAAAGCTCATGTATAAATGATAAGTTGAGGCATAATATTGCTAAAAATTTCACTTATTTTTCTGAAGAAATGTCAGTTTTTTCAGGTTATTCACATCTTTTTTGTTTGCATAGTTTGCAAATGTAAATATTTTCATAATTTTATGTAATTTTTTTTTTCTCTATAACAGAAATATTTGGAGTTGTCATTATGTAAAAGCTAATGTGCTACAATTTTAGTGCATTAAGTGCAATTTGAAAAATATGCCTGTTACTAAATATTTTTGCTCATTTGTAGATCTGATCTGATGAAGTTGAGGCATAATATTGTTAAAATTGCACTTGTTTTTCCCTAGAAATTTCAGTTTTTTCAGATTATACACATCTTTTTTATTTCGATAGTTTGTATATGTAAATATTTTCATATTTTAAAGGGGTCATATTTTACTAAACCCACTTTTATTGGTCTTCGGTTCATTTATTTGTGTATTTTGGGACTGTAATAGTACATAAAGTTTGAATTTGAACCCTCCAGGTGCTGCAAAACTATCTTTATATTCATTTTGGCAAAAAAAATCGAGTGGATTTCTACAACCTGTTTTAATTCCTGCTTAATTTGTTTCATCTATAATTAGTTATATCATGACATTTACACATGTAAGGTCAAGACTTCCAACGAACATTTCTTCGAGGACACCGTAACTGTTTATCAGCAGCAGTGGTTGTAGTAAAAACTGAAAAGGAACGGGATAGAGCAGCACAGCCAACCACCTGGAGGGGGCGGGGTCATGTGCATTTAAAGGGCCAGCGCTAAAAACCACCTTTCTAATGTAATTATTCAAAAATACGGTTGAAAATAGACTTGTGGAGTTGAATTAATGAAGAAATGAAGAATTCAGACCCAAGTATAGCATTTGCAGTTTATGTAGACCACAAGGAAATGTCTGAAAATGCATAATTCCATTTAATAAAGCAAAATATCACTCCTTTAATCTTATTTATTGCACTAAAACTAAGGAGTTGCCACTATTTGTCTTGTATTATGCTATTATCTTACTATTCTGGTCCATTTTAGATCAGATTGGGCTGAATTTGATAGAAAATAAATTTGACACCCCTGGTATAAATTCACTTGGATGAGAAATGAAACCCACGTTGTTTTCCTCACACGTGCATTTAGCTTTGAAGTCTGTGGTGCTGTAACGTTCATTCCTAAATCCTGGTTTGCAAACTGCTCTGTCACTGGGCGGCCTGGATTCCTTTGCGGGCGGAGGGGGAGCGGTGCGAGTTTTAATTTGTCTTTGCTCTGTGTTTATCACTGCCGTCGTAACCTCTGTAATTATACCATGTGGTGAAGCCGCTCGTGAACGTAGCTTACCCAGAGGATCTGTGGAAAACATGTATAATTCATGATGTTGATCGTATTTTTAGCAGCTCGGGCTTGTTGTTTGGAGACAGGGATGTATCGTTAAACAAGGGCTACTTTGTAATGAAGATGAGGAGCTACTCCTTGAGTGAACAGTTTGTTTTCTTCTTCTTTTTCAACTTTGGTCCGATGCCCGTTGGGAGGTTCTGCTCAAAGAGGCGGAGCTTCCCTATTTCCACTTGTTTCCACTCAGGTTCTTTCATTTGTTATTTTCAAAGGTAAGAAAATCAACAGCGGTGCCCGAGTTACTGCCGCTTTTTATTCTATTTAATTGCTATTTTACTAAAACACACGAGCTCCACCGTCTGCCGCCTCCGTGAGTGCCATTACCGCGCATGAAAGATTTACTGTCTTAAGCTCTGCATTACTCGTTTCCCCCCCCCCGTTCGTTAGAGTAGCATAATTTATATGGGAAACCTTTCATTTTAAATTGGAGATGACTGGATACATGATGTTAGAGTCACGAGGAGCACATTTTCATGAGCGCTTCATCAGACGCCAGCTCGGTTCGTGCATAAATGTGTCACTTTTGCTTTTGCAGAATGTGCGTCTGGTTAAGGTGGATGCGAGGCTTGTCAAGCTGTGGTGTGTGTTGTACAAAAGTGGATGGTGGTGGTGGTGGTGGGGGAGGGTCAAATGTTTCGTCTGTTTTGTTATTACCCTGCTAGCAATAGTGGGCCCCGTGAGAGGTAAACGTTGTGAGCCCTTCATAAAATTCAGTGTCTTCTCGATCTGTTTGAACAGGGGGGGGGTGTACGTGGGGTAGGGGTAGCAGTTATATACATGGGGGTGTGGTCCATAACTAACGTAACTAACTCAACATGCTTTCAACATCCGACTTCCGGCTTCTATGACTCTATTATTCAGCAGATCTTACACGAAATTTCCCACAACTTCTAACCTGTATCCACTGGACCCCCTCCACTGTTCTATGGGCCCCCCAGAAATGTTGGGCCCCATGAATTTGTCACGTTTACACCCCCCTTTATGATGCCCTAGACCCCGCCCCCTTAAGGAGAGGCAAGGGGTATTGTTTTTGGTTCAGTTTGTAAAGTAAAGTAAGTAAGTAAAGTAAATTTTATTCATAGAGCACTTTTCACAGACAGAGTCACAAAGTGCTTTATCAGTTCAAATCAGAATCAAATTAAGTTTACAGAGACCCAACAGAATCCTTCAGGAGCAAACACTTGTGATTGGTGACAGTGGCGAGGAAAAACTTCCCTTTAACGGGCAGAAACCTCGAGCAGACCCAGACTTCTGAAGGATGGCTGTCTGCCTTGACCAGTTGGGGTTAAAGAGAGAGAGAGAGAGTAAAGGAGGAGAAAAGAGAGAGCGATAGAGATATAGAGAGACTGGGGGGGGGGGGGGGGGGGGGGATGACACATGGAGTACGTTATGATGAATACATAGAGTGTAATCAGTCTGTGGTGGTCCTGGGTCAGGTGGGAGACTAAAAAGCCTTTTTGAACAGGAGGGTTTTGAGGTGTTTCTTAAAGCTCTCTACAGAGTCCATGGACCGTAGGTGTAGAGGCAAGTCATTCCATAGACGTGGTGCCACAGTTTTAAAAGACCTGTCACCGCGTGTGCTAAAACAGGTCCGTGGAACCATCAGCAGGTGCTGTCCTGAAGACCTCAAGCTACGAGTCGAGCTGTAGGGCTGGATCAGGGAAGCAATGTATGCAGGGGCCTGGCCATGTAGGGCCTGGAAAGTTGGCACAAGAATTTTGAAATGAAGACGATATAGAACAGGGAGCCAGTGGAGGGATTTAAGGATGGGAGTGATGTGGGTTCTCCTGTTTGTGCGGGTCAGGAGCCTGGCAGCAGAGTTCTGGACAAACTGTAGACGGGCCAGCTCCTTCTTGTTTAAGCATGTAAACAGGCTGTTGCAGTAGTCTAAGCGAGAAGATAAGAAAGCGTGAACGATCATCTCGAGCTCATTTGTTTCTTTGTTAACACTTTAGCAGGAAAACTATTAGTTGAATTCATACCAAATTGGGTTCATAGATTGCCAGTGACCCAGAAAAGGTCTGATTACATTTTGGGAAAAGTAGGTCAAAGTTCACATTTTTAATGAATTTTTTAACCTTTTTTTTTTTTTATTATTTACTTATACTGAGTGAACATTTAACTGTCTGTAGCAGCAAAACTATGGGTTGAATTCATACCAAATTGGGTTTATAGATTGCCAGTGACCCAGAATAGATGTCAGTAAATTTTGGGAAAAGTAGGTCAAAGTTTAAAATTCTTAGGAATTTTTAAAGTCCCCCCCCCCCCCCCCCCATTAACTTATAATGGGCAAAATTTCACTAGTATGCAGCAGCAAAACTATTGGTTGAATTCATACCAAATTGAGTTTATAGATTGTCAGTGACCCAGAATAGATGTCAGTAAATTTTGGGAAAAGTAGGTCAAAGTTTAAAATTTTTAGGAATTTTTAAAAATCTGTTTTCCCACAATTTACTTACAATGGACAAAATGTCACTAGTATGTAGCAGCAAAACTAATAGTTGAATTCATACAAAATTGGGCTCATAGATTGTCAGTGACCCAGAATAGATGTCATTACATTTTGAAAAAAGTAGGTCGAAGTTCCAAATTTTTATAAATTTTTAAATTCTTTTTTTTTCCCCCATTTACTTATAATGGGCGAAATTTCACATGCCTGTAGCAACAAAACTATAGGTTTAATTCATACCAAACTGGATTTATAGATTGCCAGAGACCCAGAATAGATGTCAGTAAATTTTGGGAAAAGTAGGTTAAAGTTTAAAATTCTTAGGAATTTTTAAACTCCCCCCCATTTACCTATAATGGGCACAATTTCACTAGTATGCAGCAACAAAACTATTGGTTGAATTCATACCAAATTGGGTTTATAGACTGTCAGTGACCCAGAGTAGATGTCAGTAAATTATGGGAAAAGTAGGTCAAAGTTTCAAATTTTTAGGAATTTTTTAAAATCTTTTTTCCCACCATTTACTTACAATGGACAAAATTTTACTAGTATGTAGCAGCAAAACTAATAGTTGAATTCATACAAAATTGGGTTTGTAGATTGTCAGTGACCCAGAATAGATGTCATTACATTTTGAAAAAAGTAGGTCAAAGTTCCAAATTTTTATACATTTTTAAACCCCCCCCCCACCCCCATTTACTTATAATGAGCAAAATTTCACATGCCTGTAGCAACAAAACTATTGGTTGAATTCATACCAAACTGGATTTACAGATTGCCAGTGACCCAGAATAGACGTCATTAAATTTTGGGAAACGCAGGTCAAAGTTTCAAAATTTTAGAAATTTTTTAAATAATTTTTTTTCTCCATTTACTTATAGTGGGCAAAATTTCATATGTCTATAAAAACATCGATTTTGTTTCAATTTACTTCAAACTTGGCACATATATAGAAGCAATTGATATGCTGACATCAGCACATGCATAGACATGATGACATCAGCTAGATCAATGCCAAAATAATATAGAATACATGTGAGAGGGGCAGGGTTTGTCGTGCCTGGAACCACTTGTTTTGAGCTGCGTTTAATCTGAGCTTTATGAACATCTACATGATCAATAAATTAAATATCAGAAAATACCAGATTTTTCACTTAAAAACGCAAAATACAGAGGATAATATTTGTTGACTAGTATAATTAATATCAGACAGTGGAAGGAGACACATGGTTTATGTTCAGTTTATTATATCTTTGCTCTAAAACTCACTTTTTCTTCAGTTTTTTTCTGTTTTGATATAATCTTTGAACTAACTCTGAGTTTTCATGAATATCTAAATCAAATATAGGAAAATACATGATTTACAGTGAAAAATGCAAAATACAGAGGATAATATCATAATAAATGGTTATAAATCACTTAAGACAAGTTAAAAAGAGAGGAAACTACGTCTGGAAACTGCCACAAAAGTAGCGCTGGGTCTTTATGGGTTATGAATGAAATGAGAATATGCTCCTAGTTCTTCTCCAGATCAATAAGAATATGATGCTGATAGATATCATCATGTGGAATGTGTGTGATTCGTTTTCAGAGCAATATCTGGCTTTATTTCTGAGGAAAACAAATCAAAAATCCCTTCTTATGATGAAGTAGAATCAGGATGTTTGTGCATCTTCCAGCAGACAAAAGCAAAAATCCGGTGTTTTTCAGCCTGGACCACAGACTTAAGGCAAAAAGGAAAAAATTGGCTTCAATACACTGACAGTTTTAATATATTTTAATTTGCAAACGGACCCTGCTGTGTATAAAAGACATGCAAATACTTTGTTGTTGGTGACCAAAAGCACTTATTGATAATACCTGTTCATCCACTATCAATACATGTAAATAACTGAGGTAAAATGCAGTTTCTCAGCTTTACATTATAATCAGATATGACCCATTTGGACGTTCAGAGGCTCTGTAGTTACCGTGGAAACACTGTCATCTTCTGCAACATTGATTCACCAGTAAAACCCATGGAGTTGGATCAATGACAGTGGATGGAAATACTTGTTTTTGTATTCAGTTAATGATATCTTTGCTGATAAAATCACTTTTTCTTCAGTTTCTCATTGAATTTACTCCGAGTTTTCATGAACATCTACATGATCACAGTGAATTAAATATAAGAAAATACATGATTTACACTGAAAAATGCAAAATACAGAGGATAATATTATCACAAATGGTGATAAATCACTTAAAAATTGTTAAATATAGAGAAAATTTTATTTGGGAACCACCACAAAAATCGCACTGGGTCTTTATAGGTTAAACCAATAGAATCCAATAGTCAATCATGTATTTAATCACCGTAACGGTCTGAAAATTGGGAAGTCAGAGGGTCTCATGTTGTCTCAGATCACTGGATTTCCAATATCATCCTGAGACCCAGGAAAGTTAAAGTTTGGCTTTTTTATGTTAAATAATTGACTTGACTGGAAACAGCATGATGCAACAGTTTTTTGATAAGCTATGAAACTCTTGTCCCCTGCAGAGGACGCAAATATGCATATCCTCCTGAGAACCAGCAATGCATTTTTGTCCTCTGTAGGGGACAAGACTTTCACAGCTTTATTGAAAAAGGAAGAAAAAAAAAAGAAAATAAAAAATGCATCTGAAAAAACTGTTGCATTGTGCCATTTCCAATAAAAAAAAGGGCAAAACTTGTACTTTCCTGGGTTTTAGGAGGATACAAATATAATGTATAAATATGGATTTTTTTTTTGCCTAATAATGCAAAAAAAAAAAGTCATTGTAGCTTTAAAAAATTTTGATTCAGATGCAGATTCAGATCATCTTCAAGTCTACATTTTGTAAAATTTTGCCATTGAAAGGTGTAGATTTTGAATTACAGGCAAATTTATGAAGGAAACCAGTACTGATGAATGCATGGGGTTTTAATGTGATGGTCATGTTGGGTTTTAGGAAAATAATCTTGTGCAGGATTTTGTTTCAGGATGTTGAAATTCGCTTTACATTGAAATATTAAAGGGCCTTTCTCAAACTAGCCGCTTATCTCCATTTTTGGCATTGAGGTTGAGGCATAATATTGTTCAAATTGCACTTATTTTCCTTAAGAAATTTCTTTTTTTTCCAGGTTATTCAGTTCTTTTTTGTTTGGATAGTTGTATGTAATATTTTCAAAATGTAATGTATTTTTTTTTTTTTTTTTTGCACAAAGCAAAGAGTAAATTTTGGAGTTCTAAATATTTCTAGGCTATTTTGTTATTGTTTTACTGTTCTGGCCCATGTTGGGTTTTAGGAAAATAATCTTGTGCAGGATTTTGTTTCAGGATGTTGAAATTCGCTTTACATTGAAATATTAAAGGGCCTTTCTCAAACTAGTCGCTTATCTCCATTTTTGGCATTTAGGTTGAGGCATAATATTGTTCAAATTGCACTTATTTTCCCTTAAGAAATTTCTTATATTTTTTTCAGGTTATTCAGTTCTTTTTTGTTTGGATAGTTGTATGTAATATTTTCAAAATGTAACGTTTTTTTTTTTTTTTTTTTTTTTTTTTTGCACAAAGCAAAGAGTACATTTTGGAGTTCTAAATATTTCTAGGCTATTTTGTTATTGTTTTACTGTTCCGGCCCATGTTGGGTTTTAGGAAAATAATCTTGTGCAGGATCTTGTTTCAGGATGTTGAAATTCGCTTTACATTGAAATATTAAAGGGCCTTTCTCAAACTAGCCGCTTATCTCCATTTTTGGCATTTAGGTTGAGGCATAATATTGTTCAAATTGCACTTATTTTCCTTAAGAAATTTCTTTTATTTTTTTCAGGTTATTCAGTTCTTATTTGTTTGGACAGTTGTATGCAATATTTTCAAAATGTAATGTTTTTTTTTTGTTTTTTTTTTTGTTTTTTTTCCACAAAGCAAAAAGTAAATTTTGGAGTTCTAAATATTTCTAGGCTATTTTGTTATTATTTTACTGTTCCGGCCCATTTTCGAGATCAAATTGGGCTGAATGTGACCCCGGAATGAAAATGAGTTTGACATCCCTGGGTACAAGAACAGGAGGAAGCCAAGCCCAAAACATGAAAAAACAGCCATAAATCCAGCTTTTAGAGTTGAATTTTATACTAGAAAATCTTATGTGGTTTCCCCTTGAGTCCTGTGATGAGATGAGTCATTCAGTTAAACGCTTCGCCTCAATCAGCGAGATGAAAAGTAGCAGGTTACAGTTCACCTTGTGCCGTCAGGTGACACTAATATGAGCAAACAGGAGGGACAGTTTCGCTTCCTAAAACTGAAAACGCATCCAGGATTCCCATACCCCTCCTGGAAACGTGGAGTCTGATGTATTCTGGACTGAAAGCACGACCTTGAGAGAACGATCTTAAAATGTAACACCCACGTTCATCAGTATGCATCACCTCTCTCCGCCCAGGGATCAACACACATCCCCGGAGACATAAAAAAAAAAAAAAAAAAAAAAACTACAATAAAGATTTGCATCGATTCGGCAGCGGTTTGAATGTTATTTCCACTGGATTTCTTCATTTGACAAGATCATGAGTAAAAGATGAGGCCGATACGATCTTAATTTTTGAGCAGTTTTGTGTTCTGGCTCTAAAATTGAATATTTTTGATGGAATTTAAAGCAGAACATGTTGCTTGATTTTGAGTTTTGACAAGAATGTAGAACACTAAGAAAGGCCTTTTTCTTTTCTTCAGATACAACAAGAAAATACAGGGAATTTATTAATAATTATTAATTAACCCTTTCATGCATAGTGGTCACTACAGCGGACAGCTATTCTTTAGCTGTTCTCTTGTATATTCATGGATTTTGTTTTTCTTTTTTTTTTTTTTTTTACACATATCTTTATTAAAGCTTTAAGACACTACATATGTTTTCTGACATGAATTGGTAACATTATGTAGATCTCTCCTGAGCATAAACCCCCAGAATCACAAGCCCTCCCCACAGTTTTCACACAATTTATCAGTAAATTCATGTTTCTGTGTATCAAAAATTAAACGTGTGGTGTCCAGCTGAGTGGACATTTTTGCAACTTCATGACAAATAGGTTCATAAGAATTTTTGTTTTTCATTATTTTTTTTTTTTTTTTATGTATTTTTGAATTTTTTTTAAATTATTTTTCTTTTATTATTTTAGTTTTTTAAATTTAGTTTTCAGTCGAAATTTTTCAATCGCATTGTTTTTTTCATGCGTAAAGAGGAATAAAAACACTCAGGAAAAAAAAATTTGATTAAGGTTCTCATAATTCGTGCATGAAAGGGTTAATTAATTTATTTAATTTTATTTTTTGCATGTGTTATGGTAGTTTTTTCTGCCATATTTAACATTTATATCTTCTGTTTTATATTTTCTTCTTATCTTTCTTATGCTACAAACAAAGACCTGGGTAACTATATTTTGTTCTATCATGAACCATTAATCGAATGACAACAAAACTGAGTCTGAGGCTACGTTTAGACGGTAACAATCTGAATCAAAAACACAAAAGTGCTGTTGCGTTCTCACTTTTAATTCTGCGTTTAGACGTGCATTTTGGGGGGGGGGATCTGCATGTAGATGGACACGCAAAAATGTGTGAAATTTCCTATTTATTGATGTGGTATGCACGCCAGGTGGCATCACTACCACCAAGACCAAGTGCCTGCGTAGAACCTTTCCACTTCTCTTCCTGTTCTCTCAAAATAAGCGTGAAATATAATCACAAAACAGGAAACAGAACACTACTACTCTATGAAGATTCGTGACAAATGCTGAAATGACTCTTGGATGTAAATTAGAGCGGCTAGGGCAGGGGTGTCAAACTCATTCTGGTTCAGGGGCCATATTTAGCCCAATTTGATCTTAAGCAGGCCAGACCAGTAAAATAATGACTTGATAAACTATAAATAATGACAAATCTAAGTTTTTCTTTTTGTTTCAGTACAAAAAACCCCCAATTAAATCCTGAAAATATTTATATTTTACAAACAAGATGTGAATGACCTGAAAAAACAGAAATTTCATTTGAAAAATCAGTGCAATTTTAACAATATTATGCCTCGACTTATTATTTATACATGCACATTTACAGACAATGTTCCATAAACATTTGGTAACAGGCAGAATATTGTTAAAATTTTGGAGTTTGGAACTAAAATTTGAACAGTTTCTACAATATTACATCTCTTATTATTAACACAACTACAGATCACAGTGGATCCATAAATGCACAAAACATTTAGTAACAGGCAGAATATTGTTCAAATTGCACATTTTGGGTTGTTCATCTTTGTTTTTATTTAGGTATTTATTTGCATTTTATTGTGAAAGAATAGTTTTGTAAATGTAAATATTTTCACAGTGTAATGTTATTTTTTTTCACTTAAATTTTTTCCAGAT
Organism: Sphaeramia orbicularis; assembly: GCF_902148855.1. Classification (NCBI taxonomy): domain Eukaryota; kingdom Metazoa; phylum Chordata; class Actinopteri; order Kurtiformes; family Apogonidae; genus Sphaeramia; species Sphaeramia orbicularis. The sequence continues at coordinate 44,624,901 of NC_043973.1, forward strand.
AATTTTTCACAAAGAAAATTTGTTGTTGTCATTCTTTATGGGTTATTGTGTTGTTATTTTTACTGTAGATCACATTGGTCTGTATGTGGAACCTGAACCAAAATGATTTGGACAACCTGGACTATTCTGGGTAATTTTTGCACTTTCAACCTGCAGGCCGGAATGGAACCTTTGGTGGGCCAGATTTGGCCCCCGGGCCGCATGTTTGACACCTGTGGGCTAGGGCAACTTGAAGGTCCGTTGCAGGGAAATAATCTGACATGTTGTTCTTTTCCTGTAGTGGTGCGTGCCTGTGGTGTAAACTCTACACGACAGAGTATATGATGTTTTATGTCTCTTTTGTACTTCTAGTAACACTCCTTTTTTTTTTTTTTTCAATGCTGCTTTTTAGATATTTATGCAATGAGGGTTTTTTTTTTTAAATATTTTAGAATTTATACTCTTTTATATACATTATTTATACTTTTTTTTTTTTTATGGCACCTAAGACGATTGCACTTCTTAATTTCGTTGTACCTGTACAATGACAATAAAGACGTTCTATTCTAAAACGCAGTTTTGCGTTTTCAACCCTTTAGACGGTGATGGGAGATTGGAGTGTTTTTAAGATTTCCACTCTGGAACGTGGTTTCACTTTTTTGCATTTTCAACCCCCAAAAATGCCGTTGCCATCTAAATGAAAGGCACATCTGATAAAATATTTTGTTGTTTTCACCTCAGAGCGTTGTCTTGTAACTGAATACGAAGTCCTATTTTAATAGAAGTTAAAAAACTTAACTTATCTGTCGGCCTAAGTCTGAACAACTGAACTAAATGTTGAACTAGAAGCACTCGGAGAGCGCAGACCTCCACCAAGGCTGATCAGTGGCCCCCCCCCGTGGGCCCCCCCACCCCCAATCACCACCAAAATTTAATCATTTCTTCCTTATTCCATTTCCAACAAACCCTGAAAATTTCATCCAAATCTGTCCATAACTTTTTGAGTTATGTTGCACACTAACGGACAGACAAACAGACAAACAAACAAACAAACCCTGGCAAAAACATAACCTCCTTGGCGGAGGTAATTAGCAAAAACAATCTGCCAATGGAATAAGTGAAAATTATCTTGGTAAGATTTCTTGAAATAAAATTTTCCACATCTGTTGTCTCAAAATCAGTTCATATATCTCATTGAAAAGTTCCTCTTTAGGTGATTATGTCTTATTTTAAGTGTGATGAGATATTTGGACTAGAAATGAGAAAAATACACTTGGGAAGATTTAAATTTTTGCAGTGTGGGAACAGTCTTGGAAACATGAATGTTTTTCCACACATTTGTTTCCATTTTCCATACTTTTCCAGACCTGGAAATTTATAAAATCAAATTCCATACTTTTCCATACTTGTGTAAAGGAACCCTGCATTTTAGAACTTCCAACAAATTCAGGTTGATTGTAAATTGTCTGCAGGTTTCAACAGCTGTTTGAAAACCATTCCTTCATTAGACAAGATCATGAGAAAAAGATGAGGCCGATATGATCTTAGTTTTTGAGCAGTTCCGTGTCTTTGCTCTAAAACCGAATACTTTTAAAGGAAATGGAAGCAGAACATGTTTCATAATTTTGAGTTTTGACGAGTATGTCCTCACAACACTGGGAAAGGCCTGGTGTGTGTGTGTGTGTGTGTGTGTGTGTGTGTGTGTGATGCATAGAGATGAAATAGGAGATTAAGAGAAATGTGGAAGAGAAGCAACAGAGGGAATTGACTGGGAGGATTTATTTCTGCTTCATTTCCATGTATGGAAAATGAAGAAACAAATAAAAATTGTTCAGGTGGGACGCCGCGGCATCTCGTGAGGCTTATCAAACTGTCTCGCTGTATAAGTAAAAGAGAAAAAGCAAGAAATCAAACAGATAACACAAACTATCGCAAACAAAATATCATGTTTTCTCACCTTATCGCTATGGAAACCCCATTAGGATATTGAAATACGATGGAGTGATTTGTTTTACCGCATTGTTTTCAGGCATCAACACCGTGTTTCCATCTGCGCCGTTCAACTGTTAAACTCCCCGTCTGACCTTTACGTGCCCGACATAAACGTCGATCATATTTCCATGAAAAATAAGCACAGACCCGCTGCTTCTCGCCTTTACTTTGTACCTGCTCCTTTCACTGTGAAGGTCGAAGTGCGCTTGAAACAAACTAGTTTGTGTAATGTGTCCTCCCACTCCGTCCACTGGGGTTTCCTTCAGCCGCCAGCACACTGAAATGCAAAGAAACACTGCATTTATTTGGGATTTTTTTTCTCCTTGGTGGAATTAATTTTATTGCACTCGGCCATACATCAGATGTTGTTGTGAAAGGAGCTGAAAATACACTTCGAAAAGTGTTTTAATAAGTACGAACCAGTTCTAACAGTCAGGGCAAACGCTTATACTTTATCTGTTTATTTACTTAGTTTGCATATTGTGTCGTCGCTAACTGCTACCATATTTATTTATTTCCATGTTTTTGGCTTTAATGCATGAACGGAGAGGTGTTTCATGCAAAAATGGACGTCTACGAGGCCACGCCCTTTAAAAAACATATCTGCGTTCTAATTGGTTGGTCCCACATGTGCTAACTAGAGCCCTATAAAGAGAGTTACGACAAGTTTTGATGTCGCCGCTCCGGTGATCACGTGGTTCATGTAAGCCTGAACAGTTCCAAATGAACTGAGCGCTACCATGTTATTCAATGGGAGAAACAGCAGTGAGCATGGGAAATCTGAAAATAAACCACACACACCCATTGTGTCACTACTGTATGTACTGTAGTGTGTGTTATATTTCTGAGTAGTGGGGTTGACCACTGAAAGGACTGACTTTATTACTTTCAAAACTTACATTTTGAGGGGACAGGTAAGTGTTAGCTTGGATAGGCTACGTACATGAGTGGTGCTAACTTTACAAGTTCAAACAAACTTAACAAAGTATCTAACTAACTAATATAACAAACTATCCTTTAACAATAAAATGTGAATAACCTGAATAAATATGAACAACCTGAAATGTCTAAAGAAAATTAAGCGCAATTTTAACAATATTCTGCATGTTACTAAAAGTTTTGTGTCTTTTGCAGATCTGATCTGAAGTATAAATGATAAGTTGAGGCATAATATTAGTTAAATTCCATTTATTTTTCTCAAGAAATAGCTGTTTTTTCAGGTTATTCACCTCTTTTTTTCATTCATTCTGCAGTTGTACTGTTCTTGTAAGGAGATAGACAATTTACCATATTTAAGTTCACTATTATAGACTATACTGAGATACAAGCAGAAAACAGTGGTTAGCTGTGAATACTGTGTGTCTGCCAAGCTCTGCTCTGATAACACACACAATAATAGTATTAACCAGCTAACTTAGCATTTTAGCGTTAGCATGGATGCTAAACTCAGTAAAAACTCAACATTAGCAAACTCAACAGAATTCTTATACGATGGGTCACATCTTACAAACACCAAGTGACAGAAGTTTTGCTTCCTTTAACTTGTGAATAATAACTTTAATGAACTTTTATTGGCAGAGCTTATAGCTCTACAGCTACTCTCCTCCTAATGGTCACATTATCTCAGCTGACAAACTTGACCAAACTCCACCAGGTTCAGGAAAACAAAATAAAACCCACCAATAACAAAATTTGTACTAATGTTACCTTAAGGCGGCCATACCACTGTGCAATTTTAGAGATGATTTCTCACTCATGCAACTCTTTCTGGGATGGGGCCAGATGTGCCTCTAATCGTGTGTGGTGCTTGGTGCAGTGTACATGGGGTAAGGAGAAGCCATTAACACCTCACGACCACCTCACGACCAGCAATCGTGTGTTCGCAAGGAAAACGGAGCTGTTTGAAATCCTGCTCGCTCCTCGTGAGGGTATCGCACTGTCAAAGCAGTGCCACGAGCCCATGGGCCTCAGATTCTCACACTGTGCATGTGCGAATACAATAATAGCCAGCATCTGTAAGCTAATTCTAAGCTAACAGTAGCTGGCTATTGGCCTAGTGCAATTTAGCTTTTGCAGCTTACCTCTCGTTCCCGCTGTAGGACTGACAGCCCATACTGTCCACGTCTGGACAACCAATTCCTGCACCAAACACGTCGTCGTCTTTTTTTCTTTTTTGATTCCCCGCAGATAATAGCACATATTGCCAAAGCAGCTCGTCGGTTTTTGTTTAGCACTACCATTTCGTGACTCACGCCAATACACAATCGTCTATGCACTTCCAGATTCCTTGGTATTTTAACGTTTTATTTCTGGATACAACACTCAAACGTGTGGTGCGTCCTCTGGTGTGTGGTCCTACAGTGTGAGCAGTCAGGTCGCATACGAGCATCGGTCCGTACAGTGTGAGAACATGAATGGCGAGCCTGACTTTACGATTGATTTGCACAGTTTGAGATGGAACTGCGTCCAACGATCGAAATAATCGCACAGTGTATGGCCGCCTTTATCATAAAAACTTCATAATTTTAGTTATAGTGGTTAAATCTCAACCGGTGGCCATGTCAAGCTAGTAAACTATAGGGCTACAGCTAACAATCCAACATAACAGTTTAAGATATAAATTTATACAAATGCCATACCAAAGAAAACAAAATTTCCAACATAAATGTCACTAATGCAGGAAATACCCTTAATTATAATTTGAAAGATGACAATATCTTATTAACTTATTAGCTGGAACTGCTAGATCAGCTGAAATAGAAATGAATGTGTTCCGACGGCGTAACACTCAACGTAGGAACTATCGGCCCCTCCATAACCCGGAAGCAGGTGCATATTTCGTCTGCCATTTTTTACAGCGGGAGTCTATAGAAGTGTCGCTACTCTGATATATATCGAAGACTTTGGTGCTAATTAGCTCATAGGTCCTCTGTAAAGGGCAAAATTATTAGATTATTTCTCATTTGACACTAATATTTTGTGTTTTCAAGATTAAAATTGTACATTATTGAAAAAATAATCTTGGGCTTGTTATACTAGTTTAAGTGAAAAAAGAAAGAGGAAGTAATTCAAAGTTTGCATCTTGAATTATTTGACAGTGTCTGACCGAAAAAAAAAAAATCCCACACAGTATAATGGACAACCTTAAAGCTTTTGTCACTAATTTTTTTGACAAATCTGTAAAACCCGAGTCAGAGCCTAAGTATCATGAATCCATAAGTCTGTCCATTATTACTCACCTGAATCTCTTCCTTTACGGTGAACAATTTCCAAGTGTACTCCACCATAAACAATCCATGTGTTTACAAACAGAACCGGTCGGTCACTCGGGCATTTTTGGTAATTCATCGCGATGTGCATTGTGGGAATCGGAGCTCCACGCAGCCGCATTATGGCCGCAGCAGCAACAAACATGGAAACGGCTTCATTGCCTCTTGTTACTGCAATAGAATTTAATGAATCATACTAGAGCTGAAAGTGAACACACTGTCTGTAAGTCAAACACATATTTACTCATTTTCCTGCCACACCAACACACTGGGGTCACTGTTAAAGGCCAACGTTGTTGTGACAAATCCTCTTCTGTGTTGGTTTGAGTCAGTCTTCAACAGTCTGACTCAAAGCGCTGGCTGCAATGACACACTCACTATAACAACATATGATGTGCGTGTGTGTGTGTTTGTGCATTAATACTTCATCTTTCTGCACTGTTTGGCTACAACTTTAATATTAAGAGACGTTAGAGCAGGGGTACCAAACATGCAGACCGTGGACCAAATCCTCTTCATACAGAGTTTCAGCTTCTTCCATCTAAGAGAAGGTACACTTTCCCCTGCAGAACCAAATCAAACCAATATCTCAAATAACACTGTGTTACAAAAAAATGTTTTTTGCAAGTTGTCTAGGTTTTTTCAAGTGAATTAGGACCATTTTGCACTGCTAAATCCGAAAATGACATCTGTTTTTCTCAATCAGGTCAGGTTTTTTTGCTAATTTGATTTTGAAAAATTTGATCTTCTCACAATCTGCGCCCAAACTTTATCTTGATCACCAAGTTTAATGCTAAAATAAGATTGGTAAGCACACTTTATGAAACTTGTGACTTGATTCCTGTTAGGTACAATGGTGTATTCACCGCAGATGTAGCAGAATACGTCAGGCTTATTTTGGCAAGATCTTCTAGTCAAAGCCATTTCATTCACCTGTAAAATTAAAAAAAACAATCATAAATTGGCAAAAGTAAAATCTTCAGAACTCGTTTATTGCAAGAAATATGAAAGAATTTTGTATCATATGATGTGAAAATGCCCATAAATGTAAGCAAAAATGTTAAAAAGCCAATATGTAGCATAGTTCAGAAAGTTGACCTGATTGAGCAAAATTAATGTGATTTTTGGATTCAGCACAGCAAAATTATCCTAAATCAGCTCAAAAAACTTAAACAGTAAATTTGTTGTTGACCAGTGTAATTTGTCCCACATTGAGTTTTTAAATAGCCTGTAGACGGGCTTGTTGGGAACAATGCGCCTTTAACTATAATGATTTATTTACTGTATTTATTGTATTATGTGAGATTGATTGTTTTGGTGATATATGAGATATGTACACTTCCGTTGCAAATCAAATTGTCCTTCAGGGACATTAAAGATTTTTCAATTCAATCAAAAGCAGCCTGTCAAAGGTTCCAATCTGGCCCATGGGATGAATTTGTAAAGTGCAAAAATTACATTGAAGATATTAATAGTTAAGGGTGTTAAACTTGTTTTAGTTCAGTGTCCAAACACACCACAATGATCTCAAGTAAAATAATAGCCTATAAATGCTGACTCCAAATTTTCTTCTTGGTTTTATGTGAGAAAAAATATTACATTAGGCCTATAAATAATGACAATTCCAAATGTTTGTCTTTGTTTTCGTGCAAAAAATAACATAAAATAACGAAAATGTTTACAGTAACAAAGTAACCTAGAAGACTAAAATGTGAATAATCTGAACAAATATGAACAACCTGAAACGTCTAAACAAAATTAAGTGCAATTTTAACAAGATTCTGCCTGTTAATAAAAGTTGTGTGTCTTTTGCAGATGTATAATGGGAAGTTGAGGCTTACTATGAGTAAAATTCCACTTATTTTTCTTCGGAAATGTCTTTTTTCAGGTTATTCCAAATTTTCTTCTTGGTTCAATGTGAAAAAAATAGTTTTAGATTCTGCCTACAAATAATGACAACTAAGATTTTTGAATTAGGAAAATATCTACATTAACAAACTATCCTTTAATAATAAAATGTGAATAACCCAAACAATTATGAACAACCTGAAACATCTAAAGAAAATTAAGTGCAATTTTAACAGTATTCTGCTTTTTACTAAGTGTTTTGTGTCTTTTGCAGATCTGCTCTGATGTATAAATGATAAGTTGAGGCATAATATTGTTAAAACTGCACTTATTTTTTAAGAAATGTCTAGTTTTTCAATGTTATTCACCTCTTTTTTGTTTGTAAATGTAAATATTTTCATAATTTAATGTTATTTTTTGCACTAAAACATAGAGAACAACTGGTTCCATGCACAACAAACCCCGCCCCTCATATGTTTTGTAGTTTATTTTGGCATCGATCCAGCTGATGTCATCATGTCTATGCATGTTATGATATCAACTGTCCCTATGTATGTGCCAAATTTCAAATACATTGAAACAAATTGATGTTTTTATAGACATGTGAAATTTCACCTATTATAAGTATATGGGAAAAAAAAGAAAAGATTTTAAAAATTCATAAAAAAATTTTAATTTGACCTATTTTTCCCAAAATGTAATGAAATCTATTCTGAGTCACTGGTAATCTATAAACCCAATCTGGTAGAAATTCAACCAATAGTTTTGCTGTGAAAGTGTTAAAAAATAAACAAACAAACAAACCCCCTGCCTCCACCAACAAAAAATTGGAGTTGTCATTATTTATAGGTCATTATGTTATTATTTTATTCTTCCGGTCCATTTGAGATCAAATTGGGCTGAATGTGGAACCTGAAAAATGCATGTGACTTATAATTATGTACGACGAATTGGCAAATGAGGGCCGCGAAAATTATCATATATGGGAAGATCGGTGGAAGAATACTTAATGGGTAGTGCTCAAAGTGGGCACTGGATGATTCATCGTGGCGAATATGCGAGTGTGTGTTTGCATGCGAGCAGGTAGAGGCGTTAGTCGGCCTCTGGAGAGGAGGAGCGTACCCTAGCGCCCTTGCTAGCATCGCTAATTAAAACAGCAGACTTGGATCACAGAGAAACACTGCTAATTGAATTCCACCGTTGGAGGTTTATTTTAGCCTGTGTGAAGTTTAAATTTAGGACAAATAAAGCCGGAGCCTTCAAGTGAAGAACTGTGAAGTCATAAAACAATGTAACAAGGTGCAGCTTCCAGAGTCCAGCCAAATCATTTGCGAGTGGGTGTATTAAACACATGCAGGTTTTATAGCTTTTATATCAAGTGGGTCAGTAAATCTAGTTTTGCACGGGAATAAAAACAAGGCTGTTGTCTGTTCTACTGTATTCTGTTCTGTTGCTTTGTTGAAAAAGATCAGACATATGCTATAAAAAGAGTTTCTATATAAACACTTGGACTGGCAGAGTTTGTTCTTTGTAGCATCACCTGATAATTCAGTCAAAGTCACATAGGCTACGTTCAGACAGCAGGTCTTAATGCACAGTTCGGATGTTTTGGGGAAATCTTGTTCATATTAGACATCACATGTGACTGTTTAATACCTGTTGATCCACTAATCCTATCAATACATGTAAATAATTGGTGTAAAATACAGTTTGTCATCTTTTCATGGTCATCAGATATGACCCATTTGGATGTTCAGAGGCTCTGTAGTTACCGTGGAAACACCGTCATCTTCTACAACATTGATTCACCAGTAAAACCCATGGAGTTGGATCAATGACAGTGGATGGAGATGCTTGTTTTCAAATTTAGTTAATGATATCTTTGCTGAAAAAGTAACACTTTTTATTCAGTTTTCTCTGTTTCTGATAGAATAACGCTTAACTATAATCTGCTTTAATGAACGTCTACATGATCAGTGAATTCAATTTAGGACAATACCTGATTTTTACTGAAAAAAAAGAAAAATACAGAGGATAATATTATAACAAATGGTGATCCATTACTTAAGAAAGGTTACTCTGGAAAAATCTAAGTCTTACCAAGTGTATTTTTCTCATTTCTAGTCCAAATATCTCATCACACTTAAAATACGACATAATAACCTAAAGAGTAACTTTTCAGTGAGATATAAGAACTGATTTTTAGACAATAGAAAAAATGGAAAATCTTATTTCAAGAAATCTTATCAAGATAATTTTCACTTGTTCCATTGGTAGATTTATTTTTTGCTTTATTTAGTTTTTTTTTTTTTTTCTTAATTCAAGTGAAAATTATCTTGGTAAGATTTAGATTTTTGCAGTGTAACCTTTCTTAAGTAATGGATCACCATTTGTTATAATATTATCTGTATTTTGCTTTTTTTTTTTTTTTTTTTCAGTAAAAATCAGGTATTGTCCTAAATTTAGTTCACCGATCATGTAGATGTTTATAAAAGCTCAGATTGAATTTAAGCATTATTATATCAGAATCAGAGAAAACTGAAGAAAAAAAGTGACTTTATCAGCAAAGATAACATTAACTGAATGTGTGATGAGATATTTTGACCCATAAAGACCAAGATCATTTTCACTTGTTCCACTGGCAGATTTTTATTTATTTATTTTTTTTTTGCTTTATTCAAGTGAAAATTATCTTGGTAAGATTTCTTAAAATAAGATTTTCAAGATCTATAAGTTCTTATATCTAACTAAAATGTTAGTCTTTCGGTGATTATGTCTTATTTTAAGTGTGATGAGATATTTGGACTAGAAATGAGAAAAATACATTTGGTAAGATTTGGATTTTTGCAGTGTAGAGAGAAAAATGCATTTGGGAAGTATAAATGGGTCTTTATGAGTTTAATATTTCCAGTAAAGTCCTATTTATATAGATACAGGGACTGACAATGCATGTGTACATTATAATATGTCCTTTTATTTTTGCTAAATAACAAATCTAATGCTGGCCAAAACCCCAGTGGTGCATTAGAACAACATAACAGACATCTGCTCTGCACATCAGTGACAACAAATGACATTGATTGAGTCAGATAGAGAATGAAAAGGTGGAGGTGGGTCATGAAGGACCGCCTCCTGGATGACACAAACCAATACGAGGTGTAGAGTAGAGTCAGCTGATGTGGGCGGGCATTGACATCAGCTGCTGTCAATCATGTCCTGATGTGTGGGCTGAGCTGGACTTCATGGTCTGTCTGAACTAACACCACGCTCAGTTTTTACTAAATTGGTGTCGAAAGGTGAGTCCGATTCCTTCCTGTTAAATATCAGATATGGTCTGAGGAGAAATTAACAGGTCACCATCCCATAGAAGCCTGTGTTTTCCCCTTTAGCCTTGTTTTGTTCTTGATTTTAAAGATCATAGAGGAGATTGTCATGAACACAGAACTCATCTGCCCGTTAGATCAAAGATATTTAACCCAGAAAGACCCAGTGCTGCTTTTCCCAAAATTAATTTTCCCCCTATTTAATGTTTCTTAAGTGATTTACCACCATTTATTACATTGCTATCCTTTGTATTTAGCTTTTTTTTTTTTTTTTTTTGTGAAAATCAGTTGTTTTCCTGTATTTAACTCAATGATAATGTAAATGTGCATAAAAGTTCAGAGTAAATTCAAAGGTTATTTTATCAGAAATAGACAAAACTGAAGAAAAAGGGACTTTTTCTCAGTGTTACTTTTGTGGCAGTTCCTAAATTAATTTTTTCTTTGTGAAGTGATTTTTCACAATGTATAACTAGGCAGATCACTCACCCCGCCCCCCCCCCCCCCCCCCCACCTGATCACTACCAAAATTTAATCATTTATTGTGCCAGTATCAACATTTCCTGAAAATTTCATCCAAATCCATCCATAACTTTTTAAGTTATCTTGCTAACAGACAGACAAACAAACCCCCCTCCCCCCCAATTACCACCAAAATGTAATCATTTGTTCTTTGTGCCAGTATCAACATTTCCTGAAAATTTCATCCAAATCTGTCCATAACATTTTTAGTTATCTTGCTAACAAAGAGTCAAAAATTGTCCTCTGTATTTTGCATTTTTTTCGGTGAAAATCTGTTATTTTCCTATATTTAATTCAATGATAATATAAATCAGTGTTTCTCATCAGGGGGCATTTGGAACAAAAAACTGAAGGGGGGTTGCTGAACCCAAAATGGGGGGTGTTATTCTATATAAGTATCAATATCAAGCAGCATGTTATGTCAATGACCCACAATGAGGTACGTTGCACTATCCCCCCCCCCCCCCCCCCCATCACAAAAAAAAAAAAAATTGGGGGGGCGGCAGGAGGAATGATGACATAAAGGGGTATTTGTCCAAAAAAGATCGAGAGCCACTGATGTAGATGCTCATAAAAACTCAGATTAAAGTTGATGGTTATTGATATTTAATTAAATTATTAAATCAGAAACAGAGAAAACTGAAGAAAAAGTCACTTTTTCAGCAAATCTATCAATAACTGAATGTAAAACCAAGCATCTCCATCCACTGTCATTGATCCAACTCCATGGGTTTTACTGGTGAATCAGTGTTGTAGAGGATGACAGTGTTTCCATGGTAACTATGGAGCCTCTGAACGTCCAAATGGGTCATATCTGATGACTGTGAAAAGACGACAAACTACATTTTACACCAATTATTTACATGTATTGATAGGAATAATCGATCAACAGGTATTAACCCTTTCATGCATGAATTATGAGAACCTTAATCAAGATTTTTTTTTTTCCTGAGTGTTTTTATTCCTCTTTAGGCATGAAAAAAAAAAAAAACGTGATTGAATTTTTTATTTTTTTTTTAAATCAACCTGTTTTTCATGGAGTTACAAAAATGTCCACTCAGCTACACCATGAATTTTATTCTTGAAGGAAGGAAACATGTATTTAAAACCCAATATCATAAAGTGATATAAAAACAGTGAAATGAAACCATGTTTAATGCAGCTAATCTGATGTTTTCTCACATTTTAACATATTCTAATATTATCCACTTCATGGAGATAATATGCAAAAAATAAATATTAATAATTGATTTCCACTCAACAACCAATCAAGAACAGCAAAGTTACAATAATGGTATGAATTGCAGTTTATGAGATGACACATAAGTGTCCACTGTGTTGGTTGATATGGAATTAAAACAACAAAATTCATGAATATACAAGAGTAAAACTGTAGAGTAACTGTCCACTGTAGTGACCACTATGCATGAAAGGGTTAAACAGTTCACATCAGTAGAAGCTTTTGTTAGATGGTGGATGTTTGGGTTTTTATGGGTTAATGTGACCAAAACTGACATTTTGGCCTGAAAATGGCAGAAGAGACGAGCTCAAGGGCCCCTTTAAAAAGAAGAAATCTAATATTTATGATGTAGAAAAAAGTCCAAGTTGATCCCAAATGTCAGTTTTCTGCTCATTTTTCAGGGCACTGATTGTCAGGTGTTCTGCTTCAGGGGAAAATTACAGCTCCTCCAGTTTACTGAAGCATAAAAGGTTTAGTTCAACAAATGTAAAATGTTAACTAAATATATTCTTTGTAAGTACACGGGGACAATAGGGGAGTACATGGATTTCTGTATGATAAGACTGAATACATTCACAGGAATATTCTGAATTTGACAGATGTAAACAACATATTCTACTTGAATTTTCCATATTACGCCTTTTTCCAAGTGGAACATTTTCTGATTCAGACATGTAGATAAGATAAGACGAGATAAGATAGTTTATTTGCTATTTGTACACATTCGGGTGTCATATCATTCATCTGCAAATAGTGGAAAAATTAGGTAATGCATTGTTTTTAATAGAGAATGCATGTCTGCATGCAAATGAGAATATTAGAGGAATAATAATTTTCACTGGATATGTAACAGCTAACTCAGAATATTGTCTTTTTAGAGTAGAATAGAATAGAATAGAATAGATCTATTTTGTCACTATTATAGGAACAATGACATTCATTTTAGCAGTTCTGTTTCTTATTTAGAAGCAAATAGTGTAAAGTGCACAAATGCTTATGTTATACTGAAAAGTACTGGCAATATACAAAAATTACAAAGAAATATTAAAATATACAAAAGCCCAATCTAAACAACATATAAGGATGTATACAGGCAGAATTTGGGTAAAAACTGAAATATTAGGGTGGGGTATTACAGTAGGATATTAGAGCTCATTTGTGTCTACAATGTACAGTTCTGTGCACAAGTCTTCTCTCTCTCTCTCTCTCTCTCTCTCTCTCTCTCTCTCTCTCTCTCTCTCTCTCTCTCTCTCTCTCTCTCTATATATATATATATATATATATATATATATATATATATATATATATATATATATATATATAGATGTGTGTGTGTGTGTGTATTTCTCATTATTTTTTCTTCAGTTTGTGCAAGAAAATAAAGAAAACATGTGCACAGCCTTAAAAGACACACAAAAAACTGAACCAAATGTGTCGTTAAGGTCAAAGTCACTATTTATTGCGACCTCTGACCCCATGACAAGAAGCAGCACAAACAATTACAAACATCTGACATGAGCTGAATGAAACCTGGTATAAAACAACAGAAAATGAATGCGTTAAATTTCATACTGTCTGAACCAAAGGGTTAAAGACACGTTAAGGTCAAAGGGAGGTCATACTAAATACGACCACTATGGTTTATAGAAAGTGTTGAGTGAAAGCTGACTTTTATTAATTTTTGTTCCATTTCTTAATTATTTTATTCATTTTTCTTAATTTTGTTGATTTTTTTGTTTGTTTGTTTTATTGATTCTTTTATTCATCTTTGTTCATTATTTTGTTCAGTTGTGTTGAGTTTGTTGCTTATTTGGTTCATTTTTGTTCATTTTGTTCATTATTTTGATAATTTTGTTGATTATTTTTTTCACTATTCTATTAGTTTTTTTGTTCATTTTGTTAATTATTTTGTTAATTTCTGTTCTTTTTCTATTATTTAGTAAATTTTTGTTTTGTTCAGTTTGTTACTGCCATAAAACCTCCAAATTTAATGCCATAAATCTCATATTTTCCTCTGAAACTTAAATTTTTCCTGCTGTACATACTTCACATATATACAGATTGTGTTTTAATACAGATTCAAATACATGTGTGTGGACATTCGAATTTTAATAAACCTACAAACCTAATGTTGGACGTGGACTTTTGCCCAGAACTGTATTTAAAGAACATTTCCAAAGCCTTGTCTGTGCAGATCATGTTTAATCTGCCCACAACACCAGTGTCTTGTACAGTTTAGTGATGAAATTGACCTCTGCAGCTAAAATGCTTCCAAACAAATGTTAATTTCTGAATATTCTTTTGCATAAGTTTGATAACGGAGCGTGCTGAGGCTAAATGTCGAGACTGTGGACAAGTCGGACATCTACATTAAGAACAGCCTCTTAAACTGGCACATCATTATTCTCATGCACTGACCTCTTCACCTGCAGACTGAATATTCACAGATGCTTTATCCATATTTATACCAGAACAGTGTTATAAAGTGAGTAATTCTCTATGTGGTTCCAAAACCTGGCTAGGGTGAGAAAAATCCAAGTTATTAGTCACCAGTGGAACTTACACTACAGGTGTTTTAGTTCCATAATCAGCAGGAAACAGTGAATTTTATCAGTAACTCTGCCCGAAATCCACTACATGGACAAAAGTATGTGGACGCGTTGAATTCAGGTGTTTCTTTTCTAACAAAACCATAATGATAAATGTTGTAATATGATTTTGTATTGGGATAAATATCATTGCATTGGTTAGTTTGGTTTAAATTGTTATCTTTGCTTCTAAAAGGCCTCAGAGATGGTTTTTCTGTCAACATTGTTTTGGTTTGTTTTTATCCATGACTATGAGTTTAAATGTTCTACGTGTAAATTTCTGAAATATTTTGCATGTAAAAAATAATTTTCTACCACAACTAATCAGGAAAATATTGATGTTTTTATCTCAAATCCTCATAAATAGGACATCTTACAGCTGTAGACATGATGTGTCCCAATATTTGTGTCCATATAGTTTATAAATATCAATATTTCCTTAAAGTTTAATGGGAGACTTTTCTTCCTAAGTGAGATGTGAAGAAAGTAGATGGTTAGTTGTGATAGAAAATATATATTTACTGTGAGAACATGCAAAATATTTCAGAAATTTAGGGGTAGAACCTTAAAAATTATAGTCATGGAAAGTTAAAAAAAAAAAAAAAAAAAAAAAAGTAATAACCATCACTGAAGCGTTTTGGAAGCAAAGATAATTTAAACCAAACTAACCAATGCAATAATATTTATCCTAATATAAAACCATATTATGACATTTGCCATTATTGTTTTATTAGACAACACTTGAATGCAACGTGTCCACATACTTTTGTCCATATAGTTCAATATTTCCTTTTTAAGTTTGTATGGACATTTTTCTTCTTAAGTAAAAAAGTAGATGGTTAGTTGTGGTAGAAAATTAATATTTATAGTCAGGACATGCAAAATATGTCAGAAAGGTAGAACATTTAAAATCATTGTCATGGATAAAATAAATAAATAAATAAATGTTGAGAGAATTGTGTAAAAACCATTTCTGATGCATTTTGGAAGCAAAGCTGACAATTTAAAGGGAGAACATTTAAAATCATAGTCATTAATAAAAAATAGAAAAAAAATTGATGTTGAGACAAATTAAGTGAAACCCATCTCTGATGCTTTTTGGAAGCAAAGATAACATTTTCAACAAAACTAACCAATGCAATGATATTTATCCGAATATAAACTATATTACTACATTTGACTTTGTTGTTTTGTATCCCAAACCCCTCTTAGAACAGAAACACCTGAATTAAATGTGTCCCAATACTTTTGTCCATATAGTTTATAAACATCAATATTTCCTTTTTAAGTTTATATGGAGATAGATTTTTCTAGATTTTTCTTTCTAAGTGACAGAGTAGATGATTAGTTGTAGTAGATAATATTTACAGTTAGAACATGAAAAATATTTCAGAAATTTAGGGGTTGAACATTTAAAATCATAGTCATAGAAAAAAAAAAAAAAAAAGACAAATTCAGTAAAAACCATCTCTGAGGCATTTTGGAAGCAAAGATAAAAATTTCAATAAAACTAACCAATGCAATATTATTTATCCAAATATAAAACCATATTATGACATTTGCAAATATTGTTTTATTAGACAACACTTGAATGCAATGTGTCCACATACTTTTGTCCATATAGTTTATAAACATCAATATTTCCTTTTTTAAGTTTGTATGGACATTTTTCTTCTTAAGTGAAAAAGTAGATGGTTAGTTGTGGTAGAAAAGAAATATTTACAGTCAGGACATGCAAAATATGTCAGAAAGGTAGAACATTTAAAATCATAACCATGGATGGATTAAAAAAAAAAAAAAAAGAAATCCAATAAAAACAATCTCTGAGGCATTTTGGAAGCAAAGATAACATTTTCAACAAAACTGACCGATGCAATGCAATGATATTTATCCGAATATAAACTATATTACTACATTTGACTTTATTGTTTTGTATCCCAGACCCCTGTTAGAAAAGAAACACCTGAATTCAATGTGTCCCAATACTTTTGTCCATATAGTTTATAAACATCAATATTCCCTTTTTAAGTTTGTGTGGACATTTTTCATCTTAAGTGAAAAAGTAGATGTTTAGTTGTGGTAGAAAATTAATATTTACAGTCAGGACATGCAAAATATGTCAGAAAGGTAGAACATTTAAAATCATTGTCATGGATAAAATAAATAAATAAATAAATAAATGTTGAGAGAATTGTGTAAAAACCATTTCTGATGCATTTTGGAAGCAAAGCTGACAATTTAAAGGGAGAACATTTAAAATCATAGTCATTAATAAAAATAGAAAAAAAAATTGATGTTGAGACAAATTAAGTGAAAACCATCTCTGATGCTTTTTGGAAGCAAAGATAACATTTTCAACAAAACTAACCAATGCAATGATATTTATCCGAATATAAACTATATTACTACATTTGACTTTGTTGTTTTGTATCCCAAACCCCTCTTAGAACAGAATCACCTGAATTAAATGTGTCCCAATACTTTTGTCCATATAGTTTATAAACATCAATATTTCCTTTTTAAGTTTATATGGAGATAGATTTTTCTAGATTTTTCTTTCTAAGTGACAGAGTAGATGATTAGTTGTAGTAGATAATATTTACAGTTAGAACATGAAAAATATTTCAGAAATTTAGGGGTTGAACATTTAAAATCATAGTCATAGAAAAAAAAAAAAAAAGACAAATTCAGTAAAAACCATCTCTGAGGCATTTTGGAAGCAAAGATAAAAATTTCAATAAAACTAACCAATGCAATATTATTTATCCAAATATAAAACCATATTATGACATTTGCAAATATTGTTTTATTAGACAACACTTGAATGCAATGTGTCCACATACTTTTGTCCATATAGTTTATAAACATCAATATTTCCTTTTTTAAGTTTGTATGGACATTTTTCTTCTTAAGTGAAAAAGTAGATGGTTAGTTGTGGTAGAAAAGAAATATTTACAGTCAGGACATGCAAAATATGTCAGAAAGGTAGAACATTTAAAATCATAACCATGGATGGATTTAAAAAAAAAAAAAAAAAAAAAAGAAATCCAATAAAACAATCTCTGAGGCATTTTGGAAGCAAAGATAACATTTTCAACAAAACTGACCGATGCAATGCAATGATATTTATCCGAATATAAACTATATTACTACATTTGACTTTATTGTTTGTATCCCAGACCCCTGTTAGAAAAGAAACACCTGAATTCAATGTGTCCCAATACTTTTGTCCATATAGTTTATAAACATCAATATTCCCTTTTTAAGTTTGTGTGGACATTTTTCATCTTAAGTGAAAAAGTAGATGTTTAGTTGTGGTAGAAAATTAATATTTACAGTCAGGACATGCAAAATATGTCAGAAAGGTAGAACATTTAAAATCATAGTCATGGATGGATAAAAATAAATAAATAAATAAATAAATAAAAAATGTCGACAGAAATGGTGTAAAAACCATTTCTGATGCATTTTGGAAGCAAAGCTGACAATTTAAAGGGAGAACATTTAAAATCATAGTCATAGACAAAAAAAAAAAAAAAAGAGACAAATTCCCTAAAAACCATCTCTGAGGCATTTTGGAAGCAAAGATAAAAAATTTAAATAAAACTAACCAATGCAATAATATTTATCCACATTTAAAACCATATTATGACATTTGTCATTATTGTTTTACTAGACAACACTTGAATGCAACGTGTCCACATACTTTTGTCCATATAGTGTATATAAATCCGTCTGAAATGGAAACCTAACCATGGGATTTGCATAAACTTTACTTCATATTCACTGAACCACTGCCTTTGTTCACGCTTTTATTAAATAATGTATTACTAATGGAGCCAATATCTTCTCACAGATTTATCATTTAAGCTGGAATCATTAAGTGGATGCACGCACGCCATGTCACAGAATTAATACCGACGTCCATTAGCGTGTCGATTTTTATCATGGCTAGATTGGGTTAATGGCTGAATAATTCTTAATGATGCTTGCGAAGCCATCTGCCACCGACTGCAGTTGAAAGTTTGGTCTTGTTTTTGTACAAAGACCATCAGAGTTTCAACGCCGTGTAATTTAACGGTACATCTCGGTGGGTGATTTCATATCTTTAGGTGGATCCGTGTTGTCGTGTCTTTATGATGAGCTTGTGTGACCTTGAATAACTTCCATCTGTCTTTGACTTATAATGAAACAGAAGCCAAAACACTGGGTTTGTGCACATAAATGGAATAGTTTGACACTTTCAAACCCCTAAAAAGCAGATATAAGATGATTGTCTCAACAGAAAACTGGAGGCGTTACCATGGAAACACAGCATTCACACTGCCCAAAAGCATAAAATGTTTATTTGTTTGTTAATTTCCCTGCACATATCTGTCTAAATACAAGTGTTGCAGATGTGTTCAGCCTTTTCTTGTTGCTGTAAATGTTAAATCCTGTATTTGTCCCCTTTTGTAGCTCTGTTACTGTGGAAATATGGGGCTCTTCACCTGCAGAAGAAGTCTGTCCTACGTTTATCAGCAGGTAGTGTGTTCACCACAGCTTCTGCAAGAATTACATTAAATGAGAACGAGTCCTAAAGTTTAAGTCAGGAGGAGAAGTAGGTGAAAAAATGAGCTGAATACGGACATGAGTCTGCACTTATCAGCATTTAGCATTTTATCATGTGAGATGAATGAATGAAGAATGGATGGATGGATGGATGAATGAATGAATGAATGGATGGATGGATGGGTAATGAATCAATAATGAATGACTGAATGAATGAATTAATGAAGAAGAAACAAATAATGAAGAAGAAACGAATAATGAATGAATGAATGAATGGATGGATGAGTAGTAAATGAATAATGAATGACTGAATGAATAAATGAGGAATGAACAAATAATAAATGAATAAATTAATGAATAATGAGTGAATTAATGAATGAATGAATACATGAAGAATGAACAAATAATAAACGAATAAATGAATGAATAATGAGTGAATGAATGAAGAATGTATGAATAAATGAATGCATGAATATTGAACAATGAATAATGAATCAATGAAGAATGAACACATAATAAATGAATGGAGTGAATGAATGAATGAATGAACGAAAAATGGATAAATAAATAAATAAATGAATGAATGAATGAAGAATAAATGAATAAATGAATGCGTGAATATTGAACAATGAATAATGAATGAATGAATAAATGAAGAATGAACAAATAAATGAATAAATGAATGAATAATGAATGAATGAAGGAAGGAAGGAAGGAAGGAAGAATGGATAAATGAATGAATGAAGAATGTATGAATAAATGAATGCATGAATATTGAACAATGAATAATGAATGAATGAATGGATGACTAGTGAATGAATAATGAATGACTGAATGAATAAATGAAGAATGAACAAATAAATGGATAAATTAATGAATAATGAATGAATAATGAATGAATGAAGAATGAACAAATAATAAATTGATAAATGAATGAATAATGAATGAATGAATGAATGAATGAAGAATATATGAATAAATGAATGCATGAATATTGAACAATGAATAAGGAATGAATGAATAAATGAAGAATGGACACATAATAAATGAATGAATAATGAGTGAGTGAATGAATGAATGAATGAATGAAGAATGGATAAATAAATAAATGAATGAAGAATAAATGAATGAAGAATGTATGAATAAATGAATGCATGAATTTTGAACAATGAATAATGAATGAATGAATAAATGAAGAATGAACAAATAATGAATAAATGAAAGAATAATGAATGAATGAATGAAGGAAGGAAGGAAGGAAGGAGGGAAGGAAGGAAGGAAGAATCGATAAATAAATAAATGAATGAATGAAGAATGTATGAATAAATGAATGCATGAATATTGAACAATCAATAATGAATGAATGAATAAATGAATGAATGTTTTGTTTCTGACATATAACGAAAATTATACAACCAAAGACAAAAACAAAAAAATCAACTGAAAACAACCAAACAAAAAGAAATGTTTTTTTCTACAAAATACAATTTTCGTATTATTTACACATCAGAAAAGAAGTGAATAGAAGTAAATGCTTATTGAAAACCACTCCTCAAAATATATCACTAACCAAACATAAACCAAGTGTCTCCATCAAATGTCAGTAGTTGCTTTGCCATTGGACATCTGCGAAAAACTAGCGATATTTACTAAATGTCAAAAAAACAGAAGCGCGTAATGTCGGTTTTTCCATTAAATCACAAATGCGATGATTTGTTTATTTATTATCGTGAGATGACACGAGAAGTCATTCCATAAACACGGCGACAAATGTAAATATGGTGTTGATTTACAGACATATTCATTATTATTATTATATATTACCCCTCTATCCCAAACTAAATTAAAAAAATGATTCCACACATACCGTGCCATGTTTCTTTAAAAATTCTTCTTCTTTGCTAGTTGTAACATCCGTCAACATCGGGGGTTTTTTTGTTTTTTTTTTTTAATTCACCTGACTCCAGTTGCGGAAAAAGGTCTTTCCATTGCAGTTTTGTGTGATATACCATTTGCGCTACGGCTGAAACACCACCTCTTGCCAGCGCAAAAACTTTTTTTAAATTTTAGTCATTTTATCGTAATTTAAAATATGTTAAACAAGGCCAGTGGAAAACAAAACTAAACACACACACACATTCATACTTAGTCAAACATGTACAGTATTGTGAACATTATTATCACTATAATCAAAACCAGTAAAGCGCAAAAACTTTTAATCGAGAAACGAGATTTTTGGTGAAATTGTCATTTTTTTGTTCGGTAAATTTTCATGTGCAAGTTATATTTGCGGAATTTGAGGGTCAATGGAAAAGTGTTTATTGATCCAGCTCCATGGGTTTTACTGGTGAGTCAATGTTGTAGAAGATGATGGTGTTTCCATGGTAACTACGGAGCCTCTGAACGTCCAAATGGGTCATATCTGATGACCATGAAAAGATGAAAAACTGTATTTTACACCAATTATTTACATGTATTGATAGAATTGATGGTAGTAGTAGTAGTTTAGATCAGTAGATTGTTTTGGTCACTGGTGTATATTTGGGACTTTATGGTTTAACCCTTTCATGCGCAAATTATGAGAACCTTAGTCAGTATTTTTTTCTTGAGTATTTTTGTTCCACTTTACACATGAAAAAAACAATGCAATTGTTTTTTTGTTTTTTTTTTGTTTTTTTTTTAATGAACATATTTTTCATGGAGTTACAAAAATGTCCACTCAGCTGGACACCATGCATTTAAGTTTTGAAGCAAAGAAACATTTATTTAAAACTCATCATCAGAAAGTGATATACTGTGTGAAAACTATGAAATAAAAGCATTTTTAATACCGCTAATTGCTAAATTGCTACTGTTTTCTCACATTTATCATACTTTAATATTAGTTATTACTCATTTCATAGAGATATTATCCTCCTGAGACCCAGGAAATGGACAGTTTTAGCTGTTTTACATTAAAAAAAAATTGTCTTGATTGGAAACTGCATCATGCAACAGTTTTTTCAGATACATTTTTGAAACTATTTTTATTTATTGATTGATTTTTTTAATGGAATGTCCTTTGCAATACACAGTATTTGTAAAGCAAAACGGTCAAACTTTTGTCTCCTACAGAGGACAAAATGCATCGCTGGGTCTCAGGAGGATATGCAAAAAAAAAAAAAAAAAAAAAAGTTTGTTTATTACAGTCACACTCAAACATGTTAGTGCAGATCAGATTTATGAAGAACAGCAAAGTTACTCTAATTGTGTGTTTTGCAGTGTTTTGGATGATGCATAAGATATGGAACTAAAACAACAAAACCCATGAATAAATAATAGAACAGCTGTAGAATAACTGTCCACTGGAGTGACCAGTATGCATGAAAGGGTTAATTTGGTTAAAATAGTCATGTGAGACACAGAATCATAAAGTATACAGTGTTTTAACACAACTTAGGGTCAGCGTAGAGTTGTTTTTATTGGATCGTCAACTAGCAGAGGAAAATAATATGATGTGAATTCTCTGGACAAAAATATTCTCTGGAACCATTTCCAACCATGTGTCAGTTCTGAAGGTTGAAAATGCGACAGGATGAACATGACACAAAAGATGCACGCAGACAAAAATGATGTAAAAGACGCAACAGAAGAGAAACTCTCAGACTGTGTTTTGACAGTGAAAGACACAATGAAACGTAGCTCTGTGACAATTTACGATTCACTGTGAGTTTTAGTCTGGAGGTTTTTCATTTTTCATTTTTTATTCGAGTCTCGATCTGAATAAAGTTTGGAAACCGCTGATTGAAGATGGATTGAAAAAAGTGAACAAATCTCTCTGCAGCAATAACTATATAATCACAAATATTAATAACTTAATGATTAATGACATTCAATAATTAATAAGTAATTCTGCCCGCGCCCTTTTGACTCTGGTGTCTTCAATATTAAATCCTGTGGTTTTTCATTAGTAACTCTGCATTGACTAATAACTCATTTTTGTCATTTTGGCAGCAGAAAAAAAGCTCATCTAGAGATTCCATTTAATATACACTACATATGTGTGTATATATACAGCATATCCATCACCCCTGACATGTTATTGATGCATCTTTTACATCATTTTGTTCTAAGTTGTCGACATGTCCACATTCAGCCCAATATAATCTGAAGTGGGCCGGACCAGTAAAATAAGAACAGCAGAAAAGTGTAAAATTACATTAGAATAATGTTTACATCTACAAAGTTACAACCTGAAATGTTTTTTTTCTTTTTTTATGACTTCAACTTTATTAAGTTTTTCTTATAAAAAAGGGGGAAATAATTGATAAAAAACAACAACAAAAAAAGCCGTGCATGATATGCATTTCCACACCTTAAGCCAGCTATCAATGCAAGTACACTGAAAACGTGGGCAATCTCAAACAAGACAAAAAATAATAATAAAATAATAAAGACCATGCCAACAATACACATATACATGGTTACAGCAGTTATTACTTATCACTAAGTCCAGTTCACATTCTTGAGCTGGAAGCGACATTGACCTGTGTAGGAAAAACAACCTGAAATGTTTTAAGAAATATAAGTACAATTTTAACAATATAATTTCCACATGTAAATTACAACTTCCCTATCCAACCTGTGGTCAGCATGTGCACAGCTGTAAATAGTATTTATAGTTTTCTTGATTTGTCTTTATTTTGATTTTGCACTTCTTTTGCGCTTGTGTGCTTTTGTACTTTCCTGTTGTAAACCTGAAATTCAGATTCATTTTCAGACTACTTTATCAATCCCCAAAGGGCAAGTCAGTTCACAGTTACCCTGCCTCATTGGATATAAACAACTGGGGACAAACAAACAAATGCAAAACATTCACAGCAGCATATGACAACCACATACATACACATTCACCTGTCAGTACTTATAGAACCGCAACCGGGTAATAAGTTCAACAATGAAATCAAAAGAAATGAAATGACTAAGATGATAAAAAAAAAAAAAAAAAAAAGAATAAAAAAACACAATAAATAGCAAATCAAATCACCTTCAGTCAAAAGAAATTTCCCCTTGTGGGACTAATAAAGGCATATCTTATCTTAACTTACAGATCACAGTGAATCTACAAATACACAAAATAGTAACACAATTTAGTAACAGATAGAATATTCTTAAAATTGCACTGACTTCTCTTAAGACATTTCAAGTTGTTCATATTTGCTCAGATTATTCACATTTTTTGTAAACGGATAGCTTCAACATTTTCACGTAATTTTACTTTTTTAAACTAAAGCAAACATAAAACTTTAGAGTTGTCATTATGTACAGGTGTGGAGAAAACAAAGGCTTCTACTTTCATCACTTCTTTTCTTTGACTCTAAAAGTTGTTTCTTAAAGCTGCAGCAGACTTTCGTCACCAATTTTTCATCAAATCTGTCAAACCCCAGCTATAACCTAAGTATCACGAATCTGTAAGTCTTTTTGTGATTACCGTACTTTCTGGACTATAAGCCACGCCCACCCCATCTCCAGCGTCTCACTATCGATTCATTGATGCAAAGCTTACGTGCAGCAGCTCTATTTCCTTCTTCGACAGCCGGATCGATCGTTAGCCCGGAAAACATAAATTAGCTGCATCATTTTTTAGCCGCAGGTTCACAGTGTGTGGAAAAAAGTAGCGGCTTATAGACCAGAAATTATGGTACTCACCTGAATCTCTTCGAATCTGAATCTCACGGTGAACAATTTCGAAGTGCCATCCACCATAAACAAACCATTTGTTTACAAATAGAGCTGGGAGGTAACTTGGGCATCTTCGGAATTTTGTCACAACGTGCATTGTGGGAAGCGGAGGTTCGTGCCGTCACCTGGCAGTGGCAGTGACACATATGAGATTACAGGGTGAGTCAGAAAAAACATTCTTTTCATTTAAAGAAATTGTACCACTGAAATGGAAATGCTTATTTTTCTTTTGATTATACAGTCATATTGATGTGGTTATTGAGCATGTCTGGTGATTGAATCATTGATTTATGGCATAGCGTAACAGAGGGAATGTCCATTGTTTATTGTGCACCGAAATATCTGCCAACACAGTTTATGCCACCGTGAATGAAATTGAAATTGTCAACCATTACAGCATGTTTACTCGCCATCAAAATGTTTTGTCTCAACGAAGTCGTCCGGCACGACCTTCAACCTGGCTACCATTCAGATTGATGCAAATCTGTGCTCGTTGTCGCATCTCTAACACAGCTCTTCTCGCCATTCGTGTTCGTCGTAGGGCTTGGATTTCAGCCGTGATGCGATTTCGGAGTTCCTGAAGAGTTTGTGGAACAGTCTGATACACACGGTTTTTAAGATACCCCCACAAGAAAAAATCAAGGGGGGTCAAGTCCGGGGATCTAGGTGGCCACTCTCTCTCCTGACCCAAACAGACAACTCGATGAGGAAATAATACCTGCAATCGCTGTGGTCTTGCCATGATGAAAACTCCCTGGGCACTGTCATGTAGGCCTATGTCCTGAGTGTGAAAGCAAAGCCCCGACTCCTGTAATTGTTGTCAATTTCAAGTTTGTTCACTGTGGCATACATTGTGTTGGCAGGTATTTCAGTGCCCAATCAACAATGGACCTTCTCTCTCTTATGCAATGCAATAAATCTATGACTACATCACCAGACATGCTCAATAACCACATCAATATGACTGTATGGTCAAAAGAAAAATCAGTGTTTCCGTTTTAGCAGTACAATTTCTTTAAATGGAAAGAGCGTTTTTTCTGACTCACCCTGTATATGGATGAAACAAACACAACGTGGAAATGGCTGAAACGCGTAAACAGCTGGGGGGAAGCGGAACAAGTGAAGCTCCGCCTGGCAGTGGCAGCTGGAGCAAACATGACACGGAAATGGCTGGAGTTCCACAGCTGCACGAACCTCCGCTTCCCACAGTGAACGTCGCGACAAAATTCCGAAGATGCCCGAGTTTCCTACTGGCTCTAGTTGTAAACAAATGGTTTGTTTATGGTGGATGGCACTTCGAAATTGTTCACCGTGAGGGAAGAGATTCAGGTGAGTAATTACAGAAAGACTTACAGATTCATGATATTGAGGATATGACTGAAGTTTTACAGATTTGATGAAAAATTGGCAACGAAAGTCTCATGCACCTTTAATGGTTCTCATCCCATCTACAGGGGTTGGACAAAATAATGGAAACACCTTCACCTCAAGATGATAATGCCCCAATCCATACAGCTAGAATTGTTAAAGAATGGCATGAGGAACATTCTAATGAAGTTGAGCATCTCGTATGGCCGGCACAGTCCCCAGACCTCAACATTATTGAGCATTTATGGTCCGTTTTAGAGATTCAAGTAAGACGTCGATTTCCACCGCCATCGTCTCTAAAAGAGTTGGAGGGTATTCTAACTGAAGAATGGCTTAAAATTCCTTTGGAAACAATTCACAAGTTGTATGAATCAATACCGTGGAGAACTGAGGCTGTAATTGCCGCAAAAGGCGGACCTACACCATATTAAATTATATTTTGTTGATTTTTTAAGGTGTTTCCATTATTTTGTCCAATCCCTTTAACTCTTTGGTCAAAGCCCCTGTGGTGTTAGTTTTCTCCACCATGGGGGACTCACTATTCCCTCTAGTGGTCAGATAACTCCTGCAGCCTGTCTGTGTAAATATCTCCGTTAACGTCTTTGGCAGAACTTCAGAGCTCTTTACTCTAGATGCTAATGATAATTTATGTCATTTTCTAATAATTAAAAGTGGAAATACTACATAAAACCCCTTTAAGGCTATCACTGAATGCTAAAAGCGCATCTCCGCTGCAGACTGTGGACTTGTGCCGAACACACAATGAGACACAGACTTTGCTAATTATGTTGTTAATGCAAGTGTTGAAGTGTTGTTAATTTGGACGTGGAGTTGTGGGTGCAGGGTCTAGACAAAGGGGACAGATGACTGGTGAAGCCAAAACAAAACACTGCAGCATGTTCTAATGAGGTGACAAGGGACTGGCCGTCAAACACATAACAAACACTCACATCCCAGTTGGAACACACACACACACACCAAACATACAACCCTCAGACATGCTCCACTGGTCCTTTAGCTCAGTCTGGAGATTGAAAGTTGAAATTTTTATAGAAAAACACATTAAATAAATCATCATGTACTGAATGCAAAATAAATAATGAGAGTTAATGCTAAAATATAAAACACAATAAATACACTCATATGATAAAATTGACATCCCTGACCTTATTTCACTCAGTATTTTTAAAAACTCAAAGCCCCCCCTAAGCTTTGGTAACATTTTAAGAGCATTTCTATTTTATATTATTCAAGATGAGTTTATTTGAGTAATTAGTTATTATAAGGTTTATTTATTCATTAAGAACCGATTCATTTATTTTTCTTACCAGTGAAAGAGGGCACTTATCAATTTATATTTTGCACACAATATTTACTTATAAAGATTTGTTATTTTCAACCTATTAAAAAACCCAGTGTTACTTTTGTGGCAGTTTTCAAATTCATTTTTCCCTATATTTTACCTTCTTAAGTTATTTATCATTGTTTAGTATAATATTATGCTCGGTATTGTGCATTTTTAAGTGGACATTAGGTGTTTTCCTGTGTTTAATGCACTGTGATCATGTAGATGTTCATTAAAGGTCAAATTAAAGTTAAGGGTCATTACATCAAAAACAGAAAAAAAAAACAAAAAACTGAAGAAATAGTGACTTTTACAGTAAAATACATTATTAACTGAACCTAAACCAAGCATCTCTAACCACTGTCATTGATCCAAGTGATGCATGATGGTTATGAAAACATGAAAAACTGTATTTTACATCAATTATTTACATGTATTAATAGGATTAGTGGATCAACGGGTTTAAATCAGGAGATGATTTTGGTTTCTATGGGTTAATATATTGATGTAAAATATATAATGTTTGTTTACAAAGATTTGAAAATCAAAACAGACACCTTTGGCACAGGAACATGTTTTGCCAAATTTTTTAAATCAAAAATGCTGAAGCAAGAGTTGAGGGTACTTGGCTAAAAAAATATATGTGCAGTCACGGAAAAAAATTATTAAACCATCGAAAGTCATCAAAAACAATGGTTATGCAATCCAGTTCTTACTCCTGTGTGTATCATGTGACTAAAACAGACAGAAAAGAAAACATGGAATGACTAAAGGTATTGTTTTTGTCAGTACAATGACATAGGTATTGATGTAAGAACTGAAGTTATTTTGGTTATTATCAAGAAATCATGGAAAATGGATAGATATCAGCTCTGAAATTAAACTGTTATGAGCTATTTTTGTTGTTATCATTATATTTGTCCAAACAAATGTACCTTTAGTTGGACCAGGCATTAAAATGAACAAAAAACTGAAGAAAACAAAGGGTGATCTAATCATTTTTTTTCTACGCCTGTATATTTCAGGGGGTACTCCACTGTAAAAAGTTTGAGAACTACTACTTTAGCACACACCAAGGTTATTATTGTTAACGAAAACTAACGAAATGACGAAAACTAAAATTGTAAAAACATTTTTGTTAACCGAAATAAAAAAAAAACTATAATTAAAAGAAAAAAAAAAAACCAATAACTAACTGAAATTGTGTTGTGTGCTTACAAAACTAACTAAAACATCTCAAAATTCTGGATGAAATTCCCTTCGTTTTCGTTTTTGTCAATATCGGATTGATATAAAATCGATTTATTTACCTTAGCTGCTGGCACCATATGATATTTAACGGTCAGTCACTTCTTGTCACTTGTCGTTTAGGCGTCTTCTGGTCCCCACTCTACCTGGAAACATGGAGACTAAAGTTGGGAGAAAGCAGCAGAGTCCTGTCTGGGATTTATGTGAATACGACAGTGAAGAAGATAAAAGATATACAGAAACTAAAACTAAACTAAAACTAAGCATTTAGAAAATAACGAAAACTAATAAAAACTAGCTAGCAAACCTGCTCTGAAAACTAATTAAAACCAACTGAATTAGAGAAAAAAAAAAAAAAAGTCAAAACTAAATAAAACTAAACTATAATGAAAAACCTAAAACGATTATAACCTTGGCACACACGTGTACACAATAATACACTCATCCATACCAGCAGAGCAGTGCACATGCAGGAAAATAACCCTCCCACTTCCACGTTGACTGATTTGCCGCTGATCGGTGATGAATCCCATCTTCGCCAAAACAGGCCTGTCTCAGACCTGACTGATGAGCTTAAAGGGTCAAAAGATTAAGCTCAATATTCCCCATGTCAGCCATGTCAATCACGGCGTGGCGAGCTGCATTTACAATGTTACAGCAATATCAGAGATTACCGCTTTGAAATGCAGGGCTAAATACCCCTGCATTACGCCACTGAAATATAGACCTAAAAATCCAAGATTATACTTCAGTGAAAATAAAGCCTTTAGGCCTAATCCATATTCAAAGTCTTGTCTCTAGCTGGGCTGTGGGCCTCTATAACCTAGTTCTGACGGCTGTTATTGGGGAAAGCTGCTTTGTACTGGTCAGTTGCATAGTGAGGGCTTGGACACGGTCTGTTGGGTTGACCTATATCTGGATGCCTGCCCTGTCTGCACGGCCTCCAAATCTGAGCCTCTGTCTTGTTTTATTCCATAGGCAAATTGGGCCGTTGCACACTGTCCTCCACTCCAGTTGTCTGATCCCGCTCAAGCCTGATTCTTCTGTCTTTTGAGGAGGCTTTATGCATGTAGATCTTGATATGCACAAGGAGAGAATATCATATATAGAGCTTGATGTGCTGGAATTTGATGGTGATGCATAGGCAGCTATACTCATATGTACTGTATATCCTCAAATAAAAGCTGAAAGCTCCGTCTCTGATAGTATTCAGAGATGTGGTTGGTTGTAGTTGGTTGAGGTCGGTTGCCAAATGAAGACTAGGGGGTAGTAATGTAGGCAAATGTCTGCAGCCTGTTCAGCACAATGCACTCTGCTATTACAGTCTACTCTCGTTATACCGCCAACTTCCGTTCACGGCCAAATTGGCGGTATAGCGAAAATGGCGTTACAACGGGTTGCGTCCATAATGTGCATGTCTTTACTATATGATGTCTATGCTGCCTCCGTTAACCCGTTCTAATTGCGTTTCTAAATAAATCTTGATTCTGTTATGTTGTAAGGGATCATTTAAAGTGGGGAAACATTTTAAGCATTATTATACCGTGTCGGGAAATGACACCCCATCATCTTGAGGCTTTGGCTTAATCCCACGTCCTCTTCCCGACATCCTGACCTACTGAGTGTTCTGCGATAAATGAACGGCGGCCGTTCCGTAGACCTACTCGTAGCTTGTCGCGATCAGCGTCTGGCGCGTTTGTTTCAGTGCATTGTTAAAATTTATGTGTACTCGATGGCAATCACGCTGGCGGTATAACGGTCGGGAAATCAATGGTATAAGTGTTGTTTGTGCATGGAACTGGGCTGGCGGATGGCGATAGGCGGAAATGGCGGTAGCTAATGGAATAATGCATTGGGGATTTTTGTGCAATGGTTTTGGTCGGCGGTGAGCGAAAATGGTGGTATAACGGCGGGCGGTTTAACAAGAGTAGACTGTAGTAGTTTAGTTTAGTTAATTTGCCTCAAACTTTGAAGTAAAAAAAAACAAAGCGATGAAAGCAAGAAATCAGTTACATATGCACCCATCAATGGTCACTGATTACGGAAAAAGTGACGAAATACAATAAATTAAATCTAAATGTACATATGCATGAAATTTCACGTCTATAAAAACATCTATTTTGTTTCAGTTTACTTCAAACTTAGCACATATGTAAGGCTCAGAAGTTAAAATAATTTATGTTGAAGGAATGTAATGTTTAACAATGGAGTAAATTACAGGGAATAAGTTAACTCTGCATCTGTAAATATAAAGTACACGCGATTGAGGGATTCAGATTTCTTCGACAGATACCTAAAATTCTACAACTCATCATAATTCACAGTTTCCCTTTAACTGAGTGTGGAAGTGGTTGAGTCAAAATGAAAGCTCGTTTCTGTGAATCTCTGCATACTGACGAAATGACTTCATTTGAAATCAAGTAAGAGATGTACAGGGTGGGGAAGCAAAATTTACAATATTTTGAGGCAGGGATTGAAAGACAGTGTATGACCAATTAGTTTATTGAAAGTCATGAGAATTTATTTGCCACAAGAAAATGTACATAATAGAAAATGTTTTTATTCTATGTGTCCTCCTTCTTTCTCAATAACTGCCTTCTCAAACTTGTGCAAGTGTTCCTCAAATATGCGGGTGACAACTTCTCCCATTCTTCTTTAATAGTATCTTCCAGACTTTCTCGTAATAGTTTTGCTCATAGTCATTCTCTTCTTTCCATTATAAACAGTCTTTATGGACACTCCAACTATTTTTCAAATCTCCTTTGGTGTGACGAGTGCATTCAGCAAATCACACACTCTGACGTTTGCTTTCCTGATTACTCATATGGGCAAAAGTTTCTGAAAAGGTATGGATAATAGTGTTAGGTATGATTATGACATCAATATATGTTTGGTTTCAAAACAATTGACGTAGTGCCTGCTGAGAAAAAACAACTAAATGTTCATTGTACATTTTGCTTCCCCACTCTGTATATATAGAGGCAGTTCATATGCTGACATCAGCACATGCATAGACATGATGACATCAGCTGGATCGATGCCAAAATAAGTTACAATATGTATGAGGGGCGGGGTTTGTTGTGCCTGGAACCAAATGTTATGTATAGTCTATCTATCTATCTATCTATCTATCTATCTATCTATCTATCTATCTATCTATCTATCTATCTATCTATCTATCTATCTATCTATCTATCTATCTATCTATCTATCTATCTATCTATCTATCTATCTATCTATCTATAGTACATCTTATTCTCATGTTTTGATGTCACATAAACACTTAACCTCCTCAGACCCAGGAA
Organism: Sphaeramia orbicularis; assembly: GCF_902148855.1. NCBI lineage: Eukaryota > Metazoa > Chordata > Actinopteri > Kurtiformes > Apogonidae > Sphaeramia > Sphaeramia orbicularis. Next base: position 44,657,197 of record NC_043973.1, read on the forward strand.
ATGTCAGCAAAGTACAAGCTTTTTTTGTTTTTTATTAAATAAGTGCCTATATTGGAAACATCATAATGGAACAGTTTTTTCAGATGCAGTTTTTAAAATTTTTATGGAATGTTCTTTGTGGTGGACAGTTTTCTTTTCTTTTCCTTTTTTTTTGTGTAAAGTTGTGAAAGTTTTGTCCACAAATGTGAACAGAAAACCCATAGCTGGGTCTTAGGAGGTTAACAGCACATTTCTTGCTATTACATGAAAAAAAACAAACAAACAAACAAACAAAAAAACGCAGATGATGTATCAAGAACAGGGAAGAAGCAGTGTTGTATTTTCTCAAGGCTTTATTCTAATGTTGCCTGTGGACCGGTTTTTGGTTCACTCTGCAGAGGTTAAATCTTAGTCTGCAGATTGTGTTCCTGCTCTGGAACAGCTCTGCCTTCCAGAAATGTTAGTGTAGAAAAAAAAAAAAAATAGCAGTCTCCACCAAGCCGGACAGAAATACACAAGATAAGAAGATGCAAAGTATTAAGACCTGTGCAAACGTGAAGAGTGTAGCACGAATCTGCAATCAAACCAAAGTCAATACATCATAAATGGAGCTGACAGCCATAATGGAGCATGTATGAGGCGCACATATTGGCTTATTTGCTCATGTCATAAAACGGAGGGGGGGGGGGGGTAATAATAGATTGTTGCTTAGTCCCTAACATAAGATGACGTTAGAGATGTCAGGTGTGTCAGATAGGACTAAAGCTCTTTGCTGATACCGCTGTTGACCCACTTTTTCCATTTTCCTAAACAGTGCTTGTGTGGTTGGTGTGAAAGGCTGGTCTCCTTTGTGTGATCGCTGTGTGAGTCATATGTAGACGCATGACTCTGCAGGGCTACAGTAGATCCAGGATCAGTGAAGACTCAAAGCATGAGAGTCACAAGGATGAGCCTTACAGGGGATACATGTACTGTAGTGTGTCTACTGTCAGATAGTAAAAAAAAATAATAATAATAAAAAATAAAATTATCAATAGATACGCCAGTGTTTTGGATTATAGAAATAGGACCTGGGTGTATTTACAGCACAGGTGTCAAACATGCGGCCCGAGGGCCAAAACCGGCCCGCCAAAAGGTCCAATCCAGCCCTTGGGATGAATTTGTGAAATGCAAAAATTACACTGAAGATATTAACAATCAAGGATGTTCAAATCATTTTAGGTCAATTCAATCTAAAGTAGGTCAGAACCAGTAAAATACTGTCATAATAACATAAAGATAATGAAAAAAGCTAATTTTTGTCTTTGTTTTAGTGTAAAAAAAAAAAAAAAAGTAAAATTACACAAAAATGTTTACATTTACAGACTAGTATGTGCAATTGTACCAATATTCTGTCTATTACTGAATGTTTTGTGTATTTGAAGATCCACTGTGATCTGTAAGTTGTGATAAAATTGATAAACTAAGGTGTAATATTGTTAAAATTGCACTTATTTTTCAGGTTGTTCATATTTGTTCATGTTACGTTCAAATACAGTTCATAGATGTAAACATTCTCATTACGGAATTTAATTTATTTTGACTCAAAAACACAGAGAAAACTTTGGAGTTGATATTATTTATAAGTTCTTATCCTATTATTTATATTATTTTACTGGTCTGGCCCACTTTAGATCATATTAGGCTGTATGTGGCCCCTGAACTAAAATGAGTTTGACACCCCTGATTTACAGTGACGGTCTGGGGGGGATTTCTGTCACCACTAGAGGGAGTAGTGAGTCACTCTGCTGGTCTAACATAGTGAGGAAAACTAACACCATAGGGCATTTAACCAAAGCTTCAGAAAGTGATAGGATGAGAACCATTAAGAAACAACTTTAGAGTCAGCGATAAAAGCTACAAGTGCTGTTGTTGATTTCAACAGTCAGATGTTTGTTGATTGTGATGTTTGATGCTGTGCGGCTGCTATATGGCATTTTATTTATCCATTCATGTGCAGCGGTACAAAATTATCAAACTCAATTGCACAAGCCCTGGTCTGTCCCAAGATTAGTTCAGTAAGGTTTACATCTAAAATGTGTTTCAAAACGAACTAGCCTTTATGTGTAAATAACACGCGGATATATGCTATTTCTTTTCTTTTTCATTGCGTATGTTTTTTTGTTTTTTTTTATATCTTATCCTATGGACCTAGTTTCTGTGTCCTTAACCCTTTCATGCATGAATTATGAGAACCTTAATCAAGATTTTTTTTTTTCCTGAGTGTTTTTATTCCTCTTTAGGCATGAAAAAAACAAACAAAAACAATGCGATTGATTTTTTTTTTTTTTTTTAAATCAACCTGTTTTTCATGGAGTTACAAAAATGTCCACTCAGCTACACCATGAATTTTATTCTTGAAGCAAAGAAAGATGTATTTAAAACCCAATATCATAAAGTGATACGAAAACAGTGAAATGAAACTGTGTTTAATGCAACTAATCTGATGTTTTCTCACATTTTAACATATTCTAACACTAGTTATTACTCACTTCATGGAGATAATATGCAAAAAATAAATATTAACAATTGATTTCCACTCAAGAACCAATCAAGAACAGCAAAGTTACAATAATGGTATGAATTGCAGTTTATGAGATGGTGCATAAGTGTCCACTGTGTTGGTTGATATGGAACTAAAACAACAAAACCCATGAATATACAAGAGTAAAGCTGTAGAGGAACTGTCCACTGTAGTGACTACTATGCATGAAAGGGTTAATAAAGCTTGAATGAATGAATGAATGAATGAATGAATGAACGAACACTGGACACAGCTGTAAATGAAAAGAATGGGGTTTGATGCTGAAATGTAGAGCTAAAACCGATTAATCGATTAGGTGCTTGAAGCGAGTGCAAAAATTTACGATTCAATTAATCGACTTGAATTGATTGAAGGGAAATATTCTATTGCAGTTTTCCTGAATTGAAGCTTCTTTGTGTGTCACAATAAGCGTCCGTGTGAAACACAACAGTGGAACCATTGTCTAACAGCAGAGAAATGAAGGAAACAAAACTTGGATTCAGGAGAGTTGTTAGCTGAATGATTTTTTTGGATCACTTTGAGTCGATTACTCGTTTCAGCTCTATTGAAATGGCAATGTTTCTTCTACACCGGTGAGTTTGATTCTGAGGCTTATGAAGGTATAAAGTTACTAGTGCGTTAACCTGTGGGGAACTACAGGTTCTAGATCATCTGATCCAGTTCATTCCTTTACTTTCGTGGTAAATTCCACTGGCATTTTCAGTTGAATAACCTCTCAGATGGCATGTCTGTTTCTGCACATGAAATTTTATACCATGGCAAAATGGCCCTGTTGTTTATCTGTTGCTAGGTAACCCACTTCAGTGATGATTCTATGATTCTGGGCATTGTTCTCAATTCAACACCAGACCATTTTCTTCCCTCTTTCACTTTGAATTACTCTGCTTACTCTGCTGTGCTGGTTGGTTTGTTACTAGGAAACATAATGTTAGAAACTGGTCCAAACCACTGTGGGTGTAGTAAACACAGACATTTGTCAAATAATAGAAAACGCTAACCCATATTGTGTCTGCTTGTTCTCCTTTGGCTGTTGTTGCTCAAACTGCACTTTAGATACTGCTTTTCTATCTATCTATCTATCTATCTATCTATCTATCTATCTATCTATCTATCTATCTATCTATCTATCTATCTATCTATCTATCTATCTATCTATCTATCTATCTATCTATCTATCTATCTATCTATCTATCTATCTATCTATCGTTCCTTCGTTCGTTCCTTCGTTCATTTGTTCGTTCCTTCGTTCATTCCTTCATCCGTTCGTAATAATCACAGAATAAAAGAACTTGTAGAGTGGCAAAGTAGTAAATAAATAAATAAATAAATAAATTAATTAATTAATTAATAAATAAATAAATAAATAAATTAATTTAATTAATTAATTAATAAAAAAAAAAAATAATAATAATAATAATAATAAAAACCACACTTCTAGGAAATAAGACAAAGAAAATTATGCATAAATACATATATATGTATACACAGAAAGTATTTATAGCAATGTCAGTTTTTTTTTTTTTTGAAATTATCATTCAAATTTTCAATCTGAAGAGTCTCATAAGATATTATTCCGGACATCAATGATACAAAGTACACTTCTCGCTTTTTTTTTTTTTTTTAGAAGAAAAAAGGGTATGAATAATGTTCTCTGGAAGGAAGAAAAACAAAGATATTAAAAAAAAAAAAAAAAAAAAAAATATAAGTAAATTAAATAATTACACAAAAAATTGATAATAATAATGATATTAACAAGTTTGTACACATAGCCAACCACACTTCTAGGAAATAAGACAAAGAAAATTATGCATAAATACATATATATGTATACACAGAAAGTATTTATGGCAATGTCAGTTTTTGTAAACATTAGGTGGCATTAGTGCTCGTCCGCTGCTCGTACTGGACAGACTGTTTTTGCAGCATGAATACATAACAGGTCCGTCTTGGATGTGATGGGAGCTCACCTGGTGCAGCGTGGACCACATATCAATCACTTTTACCACAGGGGCTTGTTGGAATCCAGCCCCAGGCCTTTACTGTGTGTTCTCCCTTCCCTTCCCTTAGCTGCTTTTCTTCAATCTCTCCCTCTCCCAACGATATCCAATAAAGCAGATAAGCCCTAAAAATGATAAACCCTCTCATGGTTTTATGTATTTTTCTATTGTTCACTCACATACAGAGCTGGAAACAGTAAATACTGTCTGTACTCAAGTGGAAGAAGAGACACTTATGTAAAAATGATGCTGTGATAAAAGAAAAGGTTCTAAAGTAGAATAGAATAGAATAGAATAGAATAGAATAGAATAGAATAGAATAGAATAGAATAGAATAGAATAGAATAAAGTGCAATAGAACAGAGCAGAGTAGAACAATATAGAATAGAGTAGAATAGAACAGAATTAAGTAGAGTAGGAAAAAGTAGAGTAGGATAAAGTGGAATAGAATAGAATAGAATAGAGTAGAGTAGAGTAGAGTAGAGTAGAGTAGAGTAGAGTGGAGTGGAGTGGAGTGGAGTAGAACAATACAGAATAGAGTAGAATGGAATAGAATTAAGTAGAGTAGGAAAAAGTAGAATAGAATAGAATAGTATAAAGTAGAGTAGAGTAGAGTAGAACAGTATAGAATAGATAGAGTAGAATAGAATTAAGAAGAGTAGGATAAAGTAGAATAGAATAGAATAGAGTAGAGTAGAGTAGAGTAGAGTAGAACAATACAGAATAGAGTAGAATAGAATTAAGAAGAGTAGGATAAAGTAGAATAGAATAGAATAGAGTAGAGTAGAGTAGAGTAGAGTAGAACAATACAGAATAGAGTAGAATAGAATTAAGAAGAGTAGGATAAAGTAGAATAGAATAGAATAGAATAGAATAGAATAGAATAGAATAGAATAGAATTAAGAAGAGTAGGATAGAGTAGAGTAGAATAGAATAGAATAGAATAAAAAAGCCTATATTTTCGTTGTGTGTACAATGAAATTAGGAGTGTTACTCCAGTCAGTGTGACAATATTAATTAAAAAAAGAAGAAATATAATGAAAATAGAATATAAACTTTTACAACAAGTAAAATAAAATAGAACTGAAAGTAGAATATAAATTAATAGACATAAAATATGAATAATTTCACAATATTGACAGTATTAAAAGTATGTAACAGTATGTATATCTGTGAACTCAAATCTATTAAAAGTAGTGCGTTAATGTTTGGATAAATACTGAATAAATATTGCTTTGTTATTGCAGAAAATGCACATTTTTGGAAGTGATTGCATGTTTAAGAGAGAGATATGAGTTAAAACATTTGGAGTAAAAAGGAAAAAGTCATTAGAAAAATAAAATACTAAACTCTGATTAAGTCCAGTAACAGTTTGTACTTTATTTCTTATCACTTCTGGTAAATATGATTCTATATTTTCTGAAATGTACATCAGATTCAGTATAGAAGTCCTGTTTTTCCTGCATAACTTTTTTGGTTAGTTTTATTTTGTTTGCTGTAATCATCCCTTCCTAATGTGATTTCATGATGGCGGACAGCTTCACTGATCTGAATTAATCAAGTACATATTTTCCAAAGTTTCAGGCTCGCACTGAAGTAAATATTCCCCTTTTTTCCTTCCAGTGCTGCTCAGTATGGAAACAAACTGCCTGAGGAAAAATTATTTACACTGAAGGAGCATTATGAAGGGATATTAAAACGTCCAACAACAAGAGGAGAGTTTACAGTAACCTGTTCTGTTGTTTTAAGACAAAAAACAAAAGGAACATTATTTAATGTCTTAATATGACAGAAGGTGTTTTCCACCATGGAGACGATGAGTTCTAAAAAGAAAGTACAAATACTACATATAGGCCCTTTAAATAAACCAGTATTTATGACTGTTATGTTGGTTTGTCGTCAAAATCCACAGAAATAAATATGTGATAATAGGGAATAAGAATAAAATAATCAAATATCATCTTTCACCAATTTTGACAGCACTATCAGCAAATTATATTGATTAAAAAAAATACATTTGTTGGTTTTTCTAGTTAAAACCTGTTATTTTAAAACCTATAACTCCCCTCAAATGCATTAAAACTAAAATAATAAGGCTGTTTTGGAGATGTAAGGAGAACAGATATTTGTCTTAAAATGCATTCTAAAATTCTATTGAATAAAATATACAAAAATAATATGAGATGTTCGTATTTTCATGGTTCTAATAGTAGATAAGTGACCTGTGGAGGGTTTTATAATGAAATGGGAAGAAAGACATGGTGTAAAAGACACAACAAGATGAAAATGACACAAACTATAACAGACTAATTACAACTAAAATTGATAAAATGATAAAATTATTGCCTATTTGACTATCTCAATACTACACATAGTCCCTTTAAATAAACCAGTGCTTATAACTGTTGTATTAGTTTGTCATCTTATGCACAAAATGTACACACAAAAATATGTAATAGTTCGAATCTGTCTGTTTTTTGAAGGAATAATCAAATATCATTTTCCCCACAAGTTTTGACAGCACTAACAGCAAATTATGTTAATTAAAAAAACTACATTTATTCCTTTTTCAAGTTAAAATCTGTTATAAAACCTGTAACTCCCTTCAAGTGCATTAAAACTAAAGTGACAGAGCTGTTGCTTGTACAGATATTTGCAAAGAGTAAAATTCAATTGTATTTATTGAGTAAAACACACAAAAATATCATGAGAAGTGCATATTTTCACAGTTCTAATAGTAGATAAGTGACCTGTGGAAGGTTTTATAGTGAAAGAAATGGAGTAAAAGGCACAACAAAATGAAAGTGACACAAAATACAAAAGATAAAACAGGGCATAAGAGACTGATTACAACAAAAATCGATAAAATTATCAAATTATTGCTCATTTGACTATTTCAATACAACATATAGACCCTTTAAATAAACCAGTATTTATGACTGTTATGTTGGTTTGTCGTCAAAATCCACAGAAATAAATATGTGATAATAGGGAATAAGAATAAAATAATCAAATATCATCTTTCACCAATTTTGACAGCACTATCAGCAAATTATATTGATTAAAAAAAATACATTTGTTGGTTTTTCTAGTTAAAATCTGTTATTTTAAAACCTATAACTCCCCTCAAATGCATTAAAACTAAAATAATAAGGCTGTTTTGGAGATGTAAGGAGAACAGATATTTGTCTTAAAATGCATTCTAAAATTCTATTGAATAAAATATACAAAAATAATATGAGATGTTCGTATTTTCATGGTTCTAATAGTAGATAAGTGACCTGTGGAGGGTTTTATAATGAAATGGGAAGAAAGACATGGTGTAAAAGACACAACAAGATGAAAATGACACAAACTATAAAAGACTAATTACAACTAAAATTGATAAAATGATAAAATTATTGCCTATTTGACTATCTCAATACTACACATAGTCCCTTTAAATAAACCAGTGCTTATAACTGTTGTATTAGTTTGTCATCTTATGCACAAAATGTACACACAAAAATATGTAATAGTTCGAATCTGTCTGTTTTTTGAAGGAATAATCAAATATCATTTTCCCCACAAATTTTGACAGCACTAACAGCAAATTATGTTAATTAAAAAAACTACATTTATTCCTTTTTCAAGTTAAAATCTGTTATAAAACCTGTAACTCCCTTCAAGTGCATTAAAACTAAAGTGACAGAGCTGTTGCTTGTACAGATATTTGCAAAGAGTAAAATTCAATTGTATTTATTGAGTAAAATACACAAAAATAACATGAGAAGTGCATATTTTCATAGTTCTAATAGTAGATAAGTGAAAAAAAAGTAAAAGAAAAAAGTAAAAAAGTAAAAGAAAAAAGTAAAAAAAAGTATAGGCTACTTGTTGATTTTTCCAGTTAAAATCTGTTATTATAAAACTTATAATTCCTGTGAAATGCATTAAAACTTAAGTAACAAAGCTGTTTTGGAGATGTAAGGAGTACAGATATGTAGAGAGTAAAAGACTGTTATATTTGTTGAGTAAAATACACAAAAATAACATGAGATGTGCGTATTTTCATAGTTCTAATAGTAGATAAGTGACCTGTGGAAGGTTTTATAGTGAAAGAAATGGAGTAAAAGGCACAACAAAATGAAAGTGACACAAAATATAAAAGATAAAACAGGGCATAAAAGACTGATTACAACGAAAATCGATGAAATTATCAAATTATTGCTCATTTGACTATTTCAATACAACATATAGACCCTTTAAATAAACCAGTATTTATGACTGTCATATTAGTTTGTTGTCTTGTGAACAAATAATAATAATTATTATATTTCAAAACTGTCTGTTTTTTGAAGGAATAATCAATTTTATTTAATTTTTATTTAATTTTTTTATTTATTTATTGTACCAATTTTAACAGCAAACTATATTAATTAAAAAAAAAAAAAAGTATAGGCTACTTGTTGATTTTTCCAGTTAAAATCTGTTATTATAAAACTTATAATTCCTGTGAAATGCATTAAAACTTAAGTAACAAAGCTGTTTTGGAGATGTAAGGAGTACAGATATGTAGAGAGTAAAAGACTGTTATATTTGTTGAGTAAAATACACAAAAATAACATGAGATGTGCGTATTTTCATAGTTCTAATAGTAGATAAGTGACCTGTGGAAGGTTTTATAGTGAAAGAAATGGAGTAAAAGGCACAACAAAATGAAAGTGACACAAAATATAAAAGATAAAACAGGGCATAAAAGACTGATTACAACAAAAATCGATGAAATTATCAAATTATTGCTCATTTGACTATTTCAATACAACATATAGACCCTTTAAATAAACCAGTATTTATGACTGTCATATTAGTTTGTTGTCTTGTGAACAAATAATAATAATTATTATATTTCAAAACTGTCTGTTTTTTGAAGGAATAATCAATTTTATTTAATTTTTATTTAATTTTTTTATTTATTTATTTTACCAATTTTAACAGCAAACTATATTAATTAAAAAAAAAAAAAAGTATAGGCTACTTGTTGATTTTTCCAGTTAAAATCTGTTATTATAAAACTTATAATTCCTGTGAAATGCATTAAAACTTAAGTAACAAAGCTGTTTTGGAGATGTAAGGAGTACAGATATGTAGAGAGTAAAAGACTGTTATATTTGTTGAGTAAAATACACAAAAATAACATGAGATGTGCGTATTTTCATAGTTCTAATAGTAGATAAGTGACCTGTGGAAGGTTTTATAGTGAAAGAAATGGAGTAAAAGGCACAACAAAATGAAAGTGACACAAAATATAAAAGATAAAACAGGGCATAAAAGACTGATTACAACAAAAATCGATGAAATTATCAAATTATTGCTCATTTGACTATTTCAATACAACATATAGACCCTTTAAATAAACCAGTATTTATGACTGTCATATTAGTTTGTTGTCTTGTGAACAAATAATAATAATTATTATATTTCAAAACTGTCTGTTTTTGAAGGAATAATCAATTTTATTTAATTTTTATTTAATTTTTTTATTTATTTATTTTACCAATTTTAACAGCAAACTATATTAATTAAAAAAAAAAAAAAAAAAAAGTATAGGCTACTTGTTGATTTTTCCAGTTAAAATCTGTTATTATAAAACTTATAATTCCTGTCAAATGCATTAAAACTTAAGTAACAAAGCTGTTTTGGAGATGTAAGGAGTACAGATATGTAGAGAGTAAAAGACTGTTATATTTGTTGAGTAAAATACACAAAAATAACATGAGATGTGCGTATTTTCATAGTTCTAATAGTAGATAAGTGACCTGTGGAAGGTTTTATAGTGAAAGAAATGGAGTAAAAGGCACAACAAAATGAAAGTGACACAAAATATAAAAGATAAAACAGGGCATAAAAAACTGATTACAACAAAAATCGATGAAATTATCAAATTATTGCTCATTTGACTATTTCAATACAACATATAGACCCTTTAAATAAACCAGTATTTATGACTGTCATATTAGTTTGTTGTCTTGTGAACAAATAATAATTATTATTATATTTCAAAACTGTCTGTTTTTTGAAGGAATAATCAATTTTATTTAATTTTTATTTAATTTTTTTATTTATTTATTTTACCAATTTTAACAGCAAACTATATTAATTAAAAGTATAGGCTACTTGTTGATTTTTCCAGTTAAAATCTGTTATTATAAAACTTATAATTCCTGTGAAATGCATTAAAACTTAAGTAACAAAGCTGTTTTGGAGATGTAAGGAGTACAGATATGTAGAGAGTAAAAGACTGTTATATTTGTTGAGTAAAATACACAAAAATAACATGAGATGTGCGTATTTTCATAGTTCTAATAGTAGATAAGTGACCTGTGGAAGGTTTTATAGTGAAAGAAATGGAGTAAAAGGCACAACAAAATGAAAGTGACACAAAATATAAAAGATAAAACAGGGCATAAAAGACTGATTACAACGAAAATCGATGAAATTATCAAATTATTGCTCATTTGACTATTTCAATACAACATATAGACCCTTTAAATAAACCAGTATTTATGACTGTCATATTAGTTTGTTGTCTTGTGAACAAATAATAATAATTATTATATTTCAAAACTGTCTGTTTTTTGAAGGAATAATCAATTTTATTTAATTTTTATTTAATTTTTTTATTTATTTATTGTACCAATTTTAACAGCAAACTATATTAATTAAAAAAAAAAAAAAAAGTATAGGCTACTTATTGATTTTTCCAGTTAAAATCTGTTATTATAAAACTTATAATTCCTGTCAAATGCATTAAAACTTAAGTAACAAAGCTGTTTTGGAGATATAAGGAGTACAGATATGTAGAGAGTAAAAGACTGTTATATTTGTTGAGTAAAATACACAAAAATAACATGAGATGTGCGTATTTTCATAGTTCTAATAGTAGATAAGTGACCTGTGGAAGGTTTTATAGTGAAAGAAATGGAGTAAAAGGCACAACAAAATGAAAGTGACACAAAATATAAAAGATAAAACAGGGCATAAAAGACTGATTACAACAAAAATCGATGAAATTATCAAATTATTGCTCATTTGACTATTTCAATACAACATATAGACCCTTTAAATAAACCAGTATTTATGACTGTCATATTAGTTTGTTGTCTTGTGAACAAATAATAATAATTATTATATTTCAAAACTGTCTGTTTTTTGAAGGAATAATCAATTTTATTTAATTTTTATTTAATTTTTTTATTTATTTATTTTACCAATTTTAACAGCAAACTATATTAATTAAAAAAAAAAAAAAAAGTATAGGCTACTTGTTGATTTTTCCAGTTAAAATCTGTTATTGTAAAACTTATAATTCCTGTCAAATGCATTAAAACTTAAGTAACAAAGCTGTTTTGGAGATATAAGGAGTACAGATATGTAGAGAGTAAAAGACTGTTATATTTGTTGAGTAAAATACACAAAAATAACATGAGATGTGCGTATTTTCATAGTTCTAATAGTAGATAAGTGACCTGTGGAAGGTTTTATAGTGAAAGAAATGGAGTAAAAGGCACAACAAAATGAAAGTGACACAAAATATAAAAGATAAAACAGGGCATAAAAGACTGATTACAACAAAAATCGATGAAATTATCAAATTATTGCTCATTTGACTATTTCAATACAACATATAGACCCTTTAAATAAACCAGTATTTATGACTGTCATATTAGTTTGTTGTCTTGTGAACAAATAATAATAATTATTATATTTCAAAACTGTCTGTTTTTTGAAGGAATAATCAATTTTATTTAATTTTTATTTAATTTTTTTATTTATTTATTTTACCAATTTTAACAGCAAACTATATTAATTAAAAAAAAAAAAAAAAAAAAAGTATAGGCTACTTGTTGATTTTTCCAGTTAAAATCTGTTATTATAAAACTTATAATTCCTGTCAAATGCATTAAAACTTAAGTAACAAAGCTGTTTTGGAGATGTAAGGAGTACAGATATGTAGAGAGTAAAAGACTGTTATATTTGTTGAGTAAAATACACAAAAATAACATGAGATTTGCGTATTTTCATAGTTCTAATAGTAGATAAGTGACTTGTGGAAGGTTTTATAGTGAAAGAAATGGAGTAAAAGGCACAACAAAATGAAAATGACACAAAATATAAAAGATAAAACAGGGCATAAAAGACTGATTCCAACTAAAATTGATAAAATGATGAAATTATTGCACATTTGACTTGGCTGATTGTGCATTGTTCAACGTGCAAGACTGTCTCATTGAGTCGATGTGAGGAAAACAAAATGAATAAGGATGACAGAACGCGTGCAGCTGTGTGCGCACAACTGAAGAATAAAAAAAAAAAAAAAAAAATCCAGAGAGGAGGGTGAGAAAAAGTGGATGGTGTGAAGAATGCCAAGTATGTGGAGGTGTCACATGGCCAGATAGGCAGCTGAGTGTTTATGAGCTACAATATATTCTCAGAAAAGCGGCGCAGGGAGGGCTCAGGTGCACCGTAGCATTGCAGGTTCAAATCCAAGCGTAACCTTTGCGTCCATCCTCCTCCTGTCACCCTCCGCTGGGCGCCCGCCGCCTAATAAAACCCAAATGGGCTGAAGGGAAGAGGCGGCGGCGAAATAGGTCACGAGCAAGTTTAGAGGCGTGAAGGCAACAAGAGGGAGGTAATGGGTAAAGGAGGAGGAGTGGAATGGTGGAAGGGTTAAATATTTATTTATTTTATTTTATTTATTTCTTTGACAGGGACAGTGCAGTCGAACATAGTTACAAGTTTGCAGCTGATGTGATGCAAATAGAGTTTAAAGCTAGTGCTAATTCTCAACTCCAGTCCCCAGTTCTTCCACAACACTGCAGTACAATACAAAATATACATCATGTAAACGATCATTCCATGCATAAAAATATAATATTCACTACAAACACAAAGTTATGGATATTTTAAATTTTTGGGCTCTTACTTACAAATGTCAAAAATGACTAAATAATTAAATAAATATCCTTCAGTTTTTGTTTGTAGTGTACACAAAATATATATCATTTAAAATGGTCATACCATACAATTCGATAATCCATTGTTAACCCCAAAATTCAAAATATTCTGAACTTTTTGTTTGTAGTGTATATTATATGGTTTGTATAGGAATACAAATCAGAGGCAAGAGAAGGGAGGGAAAAGGACAGAGTGGAAGTAAAGTAGCAAGGTGGGCGGTGATGAAAAATTCAGGTTGTGAAATGATGAAAGAAAAGCCAAGACGCTCCAAAATGGAAGACGAGTAAAGCCAGGTCAGCCATATTAGCAGCTTTCAGTGACCACAGATTGTTGCCAAGCAGCACGCAAGAGTAGTTTCCCCCCCCTCCTCTTCCTCCTCCTTCTTCTTCTTCTTTCTGCTCTCATGCCTCCACTTTCATTCCTCCGTCCTCGTGCTGCCTCGTGTTTGTGTATTTGTGCCAGATTCCTCATGACAAGCCTTTCGTCAGTGTGTAAAGCTGGCTGATGCAGCCGTTACACCAGCTCTGTGCTGCATCAGGATTACATGGCACATGTGAAGCCCGTGTCCTCCTACGCTCGCTCCAATACGGGATGACACATGGCGGCGAGTGTGCGTGTGTGTGTGTGTTTGTATATGTATGTGTGTGTGATGAAGTTTGTATGGCGGGGCCTGTGAGGTCACGACCCTGATAGTTTATGATACTGAATTTGGACACAGTCGTTCATGCATTGGTAGAAAAATATCAGCTGTGGAGCTGAAACTGAATACGTGTGACGCAATAGTGTTCTTCACCCATGAAGATCCAAACATCCACCTGTGACTGAAACCATCTACTGATCTAAACTGTTTAATACCTGTTGATCTACTTATCCTATCAATATATGTAAATAAGTGGTGTAAAATACAGTTTGTCATCTTTTCATGGTCATCAGATATCCTCCTGAGACCCAGCAAAGCATTTTTGTCCTCTGTAGTGGACAGGAGTTTCACAGCTTTACTTAAAAAAAAAAAAAAAAAAAAACATCCTGTAACGGTACACAAAATTTTCGGTTCGGTACATTTTTGGTTTTCAAAGCCATGGTTCGTTTTTTTTTTTCCAGTTCGGTACGGGAAGAAAGAAAACCCCTAAAAATGTCTATTAATTCATTTATGAATTTTTTAACATTTTTCCCCCAGTTTTTGGAGACAATAGAATATAGAAAAACAGGAATAATATAATTCTGCTGCTACAAATCAAATAGAAAATGAAATAAATTATTAATATTCCTAAATGTATTTTAAACATTAGTATTGCACTTTTCCCTGAAAGGTAGTTTCGAACAAACAAGAAAAATCTAATCACAGTTCTGTCAGTTCACATTCTCCATAAAAATAACAAAAAAATTCCACATGAAGTGCAACATTAACAAGAGGGTAAACTGGTATTCTGTTGAAACAAACTGAAGAGAAACACTGACAACACAATGAACCAAATTATTTATTTTAGGACAAAAAACAAACTGTTTAGGACGCTGTGTGTATTTGTTTGTGCCTGTGTGCATGGGGGATTTTTCTTTTTTTTTTTTAAGTCGGAGCCGGGGGTAGGAGGGACGCGCAGTTATATACCTGGGGGTTCGGTCCATAACTAACGTAACGAACGCTGTCGTGAAACGAAAGTGAAACTTTACATAAAATGGCAAAAATGTTTACTTACTGGGTCTCAGGAGGATATGACCTATTTGGACATTTGGTGGCTCCGTAGTTACCGTGGAAACACTTTAATCTTCTACAACATTGATTGACCAGTAAAACACAGTTGGATCAATGACAGTGGATGGACACACTGGGTTTATGTTCAGTTAATGATAGATTTGACTGAAAATGTCACTTTTTCTTCACTTTTCTTTGATATAACAACCATTAACTTTAATCTGAGCTTTAATGAACATCTACATGATCAGTGAATTAAATAAAGGAAAATACCTGACTTTTCTCTTAAAAATGCACAATACAATAATAAGCGGTGATAAATCACTTAAGAAAGGTTAACTAGAGAGAAAATATAATTTGGGAACTGCCATAAAAGTATCACTGGGTCTTTAAGGGTTAATGTATCAGATTACCGTTACTGTGGAACTGAGACTGAATATGTGATGTACTGTCTTTATAGTGTTCTTGATAAACCAGATAAACGTTAAATCAGTCTATTTGTTTATTGGTTTATTTGACAGGAATGGTCCACATTAATCACTGTCACTGCAAATGCACCAGAGTTGGAGCCAAACAACCATTTTTCATCTGTTGTGCATAGATATTAAAGTATTAAAAAAAAAAAACAAAAACAAAAATAAAAGTATAAGATTAGAATTATAATTACAGGATTATGGAATATTTTAGATCAGTAGATGCTTCTGGTCAGTGATGGATGTTTAGGTCTTTGAGGGTTAATGCAAGTAAACAAATAGTCAAGGATCTTTGACAAATGCATTCTGGGAGAACTTTACCAGTTGAACTGTTATCTTACCTTACCTTAATTTACCTTAACTTACCATACCTTACTTTAATTTACCTCACCTTAACTGACCTTACCTTACCTTAACTTAACTTTCCATTCCTTACCTTACCTTACTTTACCTTAACTTACCGCACCTTACTTTAATTTACCTCACCTTAACTTACTTTACCTTACCTTACCTTACCATTCTTACCTTACCTTACTTTACCTTACCTTAACATACCATGCCATATCTTACCTTACCATGCCTTACCTTATCTTACTTTACTGTACCTGAACTTACCTTAACATAACATAACATACCATACCTTACCTTAACATACCGCACCTTACCTTACCATACCATACCATACCATACCATACCATACCGTACCATACCTTACCTTACCTTAACTTACCATTCTTACCTTACCTTACTTTACCTTACCTTACCATACCATACCATACCATACCATACCATACCATACCATGCCTTACCTTACCTTACCTTACCTTACTTTACCTTACCTTACCTTACCTTAACATACCATACCATACCATACCTTACCTTACCTTACCTTACCTTACCTTACCTTACCTTAACTTAACTTGCCATACCTTACCTTACCATAACATCCTTTCCTTTCCTTTCCTTTCCTTTCCTTTCCTTTCCTTTCCTTTCCTTTCCTTTCCTTTCCTTTCCTTTCCTTTCCTTTCCTTTCCTTTCCTTTCCTTTCCTTTCCTTTCCTTCATATGTGTCCATTTAATTCCCATATTTACAACCATAACAGTTCAAAATTATCCACATCTCCACCTTAAACCAGCCCATTTTCATCTGGTGAAAAACCAGCTGCACCTGTTGCATCTGTCCCTCCTTCCTCTCCTCCATCCACTAACAGAAGCCCCTCATGTCATGGTGCTTTGGGGGTGTTGACGTACATCCAAACAGAAAATGGCTCCTTCAAATACAACTCTATTAGCAGAGTGTGAACAGGGGGGTGGACACATTTCCCTCCAGAGGACCACACTTTGGACAGGTGAATAGAAACATGAAAGTGCTGAATTATATACGTGAATTTGACAAGATGTGACAGATGGCTTTAGACAGAAGGGCCCGGAACCTTTCTGAAAAAAAAAAAAAAAAAAACAGAAGAAAAACATGAACTTTTAGATAGAAAGTGTTGGCCTTTTTTTGTTTGTTTTCACAGACTTTTGTCAGTGCGTCCACCTGTTCTGACTGGGTTTTCCCTGCTGTAATAAGATGAAGCACATTCTGAGCAGCAGCAAAACCACATTCATGTTTAGTTTTGTTTAGTTCAGACACAAACATAATACAAAACATAAGGGAAAAAAATAAAACAAAACAAAAATAAAAAATAGAATAATAGAAAAAAAAACAACTTGTAAAATCAATGCAGTAAATTGACTTCTGTGCATGTTTTTTTAATTTAATATCTGCTCCATTTTTTTTTTTTTTTATTTTGTTTTGTTTTTTCTATGAACTGCAACATTCTAGGCTGATAAAATTTTTAACATGACATTTGGGTGATGCTGATATCACTTTCTCTTTATTTATTTTTGCTGTTACTTATCTGACCTCAGTCTTTCTCAAATGGGGGTACGCACACACCCAGGGGTACTTGGAAGAACCCAAGGGGGTATTTGAATTTTTTGGGAAAAAATACATTATATAAGTCGTTATGTACTGAATACAAAATAAATAATGAGAATTAATGCTGGAATATGAAACACGGTAAATACATTCATAAAATTAAATTGACACTCCTAGTTTTATGCTGCATTGCAGGCAGGTTTTTGAGCCCATAAGTCACGACTTCAAACCACAAATCACGACTTTGTAGCGTTCCAAGTCACGCCAAATTGCCTGAGCGCAAGGAATTGTGGGAGCTGGATGTAAACAAACCAGCGTGGCGGGCCGTACGGAGTTTATGCTCATTTACAGTCATTTCTTTTTCCAGAATTTCCTCCTCTTTGCTTTTTTTGAGGGAAACAGAGGAGGAAAAATGGTGCATAAGGCAAGAGAAGCTGTTATAACATTTATGATATGATATTTGTGTATTTGGTATTAACTCTTTCATGCACAAATTATGAGAACCTTAATCAACATTTATTTTCTGAGTGTTTTTATTCCTCTTTAGGCATGAAAAAAACAATGTGACTGAAAATTTTCTTATGAACCTATTTTTCATGGAGTTAAAAAAATTTCAGCTTGACACCATGTGTTTAATTTTGGAAGCAAAGAAACATGGATTTACTGATATATCATGTGAAAACTATGAAATAAAAACCTTTTTAATGCTGCTAATCTGCTGTTTTCTCACATTTTAACATACTCTAATACTAGTCATATTACTCACTTCATGGAAATAATATGCAAAAAAAAACAAAAACAAAACTTTTTTGTTAAAAAAAAAAAACAGTTAATTGCAGTTCAGTAACAATAACAAGCAACTGATTTTTTTTTTTTTTTAGTTTAGTTTATTTTGAATATGCAACAAGACAAAGTAATCTTACTTCGTCCTTAGGAAAAAAACAGGTAGAAAGAGGTCATGGAAGAAAACAAAAAAACAAAAACAAAACTTATACATATACATGACTTCATTTGCACATTCTGAAAGGAGTGGAGGAAGTAAAATTTATTTAATCCCACCCCTTCAACACTCAAACATGTTAGTGCAGATCAGGTTTATCTAGAACAGTAAAGTTACACTAATGGTATAAATTACAGTGTATGGGATGATGCATAAGCGTCCACTGTGTTGACTGATATGGAACTAAAACAATAAAATCCATGAATATACAAGAGAACAGCTGGAGAAGAAGTGTCCACTGTAGTGACCACTATGCATGAAAGGGTTGATTTATTCTTGTCCTCAATGGACTGAAAACTAGCTAACACTACAGTAGCTGCTGATTATGCAGAACATTTGCAGATAAATAACATTAGAGCAGCACCTTGTTTTAATAAACAATTTCCATAAACACTACATCCATGGGGGCCGCTATTGTTGTTTCGCAGGCTATGTGATGTCAGAGCTCGGAACTGGGAGTACATCGATCTAAAATGAGTTCACGGGTGGGAAGTCGAAGGTTTGACTGCCATTCCAGTGCATTTTCACTGGTAGAAGGTTGGAAAAACACGAGTTAGGGGTTGCCTGGAATGCAGCATAATTGTCAGTCATCGTGTTTAAACTTTGGTAACATTTGAAGAACATTTCTATTTTATACTATTCAAGATGAGTTTGTTGAGTAGCTTAGTACTCATTTTTTGTTGATAGAAGGTTCATTTATTCATTAATGACCAATTAATTTATTTTTCTCATCAGTGAAAGAGGGCACTTTCCAGTTTACTTAAAAATATTTGTTATTTCTAATATATTAAAGTGAAATATATATTGTTTGTTTACAAAGTTTTGAAAATATAAACAGACACCTTTGGCACAGGAACAAATTTTGCCTCATTTTTAAAATCAAAAATGGTGAAGCAAGAGTTGGCAGTGCTTGGTTAAAAATACATATATATATTTCAGGGGGTACTCCACTGTAAAAAGTTTGTCCTACCTTAACAAGGAAATCTTCACTATAAATATAAATTAGTTAATAAAAGCATTGTTTATCATTTGATTAATGCCTCATTACTCTCCGCCATTTTGAAAAGGTCAAAGGTTATTTTCATCTCAGCTACTCGTGTATCAAATTTTTTCTCACTTCTCCAGTGGAAAATACAACATGACAGGACATTCATGTGCAAATTTGAGTTCATAACTAGTATTTACCATAATTCCCATTGCACCTGAAGGCAGCATTAGAGCCTATTTCCCTCCAAACCCCACTATGTTTATGCTGTCGGTGTGTTTGCAAACTTGTGTGTCCTTTCCCGTCCACCTTCACTCACATGTCTGTATGATGTGCATATGCTTGTCCATGTGTCCAGGGGTGTAGGAGAGCGTGGGTTTGACACATGAAATGACGGCGTGTCTTTAAGAATAGTAAGACCGGCATGTTTTCCTTGTTTTCCAGGAGGTATGCCAGTGCCTGAGGTGGCGTCTGACACTGCCAGCGCTGCCACCATGTTGAGCCCCGTCCTCAACGCCTCCAACGGAGATGGCTCCGAGTCTGAAACCACCTCTGCCATCCTCGCCTCCGTCAAGGAACAGGTTGGTACTCCGTGTGCATCTGAAACCCCATAGATGTCAACGCTGATGAAAAACGAACACCGAAAAGTAGTGTGGATTACTCCTCCTGTTCTTTTTTTAGGCCGGACAAGGCAGAAAGTCAACGAAATGATGGAGTACCCATATGAGCTAATGTGTCACAAACATGTTGCCATATCTCGAGCCCTTGTTGTTGTTGTTGTTGTTTTTGTTGTTGTCGGAGGCTCCCTAAGGATACGGCTCCTCGGTGTAATTTAGAAAATGCTCTAATGTGGTGGATGCATCATTTTCCTATTTTTGTCGAGGTCTTACCAGCTTTGTTGGAGCTACTGTACAGCACAAAGAAGAAAATAATAGGACAAAACACTGTACTGAACCTGCATTTCCTGCATTATCTAAACTCCAATGGGCTGATGATACAGTATTAGATGTTTTCATTGTAAAATGCAGGTTTAGGTATTCCAATCCCTCCAGAAAGATGCGGGCAAAAAGGTCTGTGCGTGTATGTGTGTACATACATACATACATATATATATTCATTTTGAACCCACTTTATCCTCACAAGGGTCACTTGGAGCCTATCCCAGCTACATAGGGGCGAAGGTGGGAAGGCGGGGTACACCCTGGAAAAGTCGCCAGTTCATCGCAGGGCTGAACATATAGAGACAAACAATCACTCTCACATTCACACCTATGGGCAATTTAGATTAACCAATTAACCTATCAGTGCATGTCTTTGGATGGTGGGAGGAAGCCGGAGTACCCAGAGAGAACCCACGCAGACACGGGGAGAACATGCAAACTCCACACAGAAAGGTCCTACCACCATCAGCTGGTGTTGGAATCGAACCCAGAACCTTCTTGCTGTGAGGCACGAGTGCTAACCATATATATATATATATATATATATATATATATATATATATATATATATATATGTCGAGGCCCAAAACGGAATCTGGCCCGATTCAGAATCAGGCCGGCCCAGAATGGAATTCTATTCTAGGCCGGCCTAGAATGGAATCCTGCTGCTATAATGTTATTTTTATACCATGTTTAATGCCAATGATCCATAATTCCATAATTTGTCATAATTTTACATTTTCAGTCTTACATACCTTGAGTAACTATTGTCAATTTCAGTCGATTTCACTGTACCATATATTGGTGGGGAGTACCACTAGGTTCTATTTGTAAATACAGTGTATTATAGTTTACAATTAAAATGTTGTTTGTTTCATTTTTTTTTTCACATACTTGCAAATTCCATGTATGGATTTTTGTAATAATTTAGATCATTTGCATTAAACATGGTATAAAAATAACATTATAGCAGCAGGATTCCATTCTAGGCCGGCCTAGAATAGAATTCCATTTTGGACCGGGCCAGATTCCGTTTTGGGCCTCGACACACACACACACACACACACACACACACACACACATATGTATGTATATATATATATATATATATATGTGTGTATATATATATATATATATATATATATATATATATATATATATATATATATATATATATATATATATATATATGTGTGTGTATATATATATATATATATATATATATATATATATATATATATATATATATATGTGTGTGTGTGTGTATGTGTATATATGTATGTATGTATGTATGTGTATATATATATATATATATGTATATATATATATATATATGTCCTTTATTTAACCAGGTAAAAAAGCCTCATTGAGATTGCAAATGTCTTTTTCAAGAGTGACCTGGCCAAGAAAAGCAGCATAACACAGTTTCTGACAAGACATTATCAACACATAATAATTAGAAAAGCACTCAGAGAGCGTAGACCTCCACCAGGGCAGATCAGCCCCCACCCCCCACCACGACCAAAATTTAATAATTTGTTCCTTATGCCAGTATCAACATTTCCTGAACCTTTCATCCAAATCCATCCATAACTTTTTGAGTTATCTTGCTAACAGGCAAACAAACAAACAGACAGACAGACAAACCCCGATGAAAACGCCCAGTGAAATGGCGGAGGTAAAAAACTTACAATCGATAGTGACAAAACAATCATTTGTACAAGTTTAAAAACAGTTACATTGACCAAGTTCACTGATTTCATGCTCCTTTAAACTTGCTTTAAATTCAGCTATAGTAACAAGTTCTGATTATGCAATGGAATATGCGGTGTTTTTGTCTGATTTTATGCGGTGAAATTGCAGGAATTTGCCAAAAAAAAAAAAAATGCGGAAATGTGGAAAAATGTAAGGAATATGAAACCATGCAAGCCCCACACATTTCACGTATTTTTTGTGGAAATATGCGATTATTCTGCTGAAAATGTGCCCTTTTTGAAAAAAATGTGCACTATTTGCTTGATTATGTATTGAATTATGCAATCACATAATCACGTTTTTCTGGAGGGACTGGTATTTACTGGTGCTAGATTATGTCTTTCTTTTTGAGTTGGAGCTCCAAGGGATGACAAGACTTTTGTATCATTCATCAAATTATCTCAACAGTATGGATTGGTTTGACATTTTACTCATTCGTGGGCCTCAGTGGATGAGTCATTGTGCATTTCCAGTGGGCTGACATTAGGTTCTTGAACTACAGTATTTGATGTTTGCATTGTAGTCATGCAGGTTTGAGTAGTCATTGTGCTGGATTGTGTCTTTGTTTTTCAACGCTTGGACTGAAAGCTACATGAGACGCCGAGGTTTTTGGGTCATCTATCAAATTTTCTTAACATTATGGATTGGTTTGACATTTTACTCAGTCTTGCTTCAGCTTTGTGAATCCATGCATGGTTTTAAAGAGATGATTTCATTTAAGAAAGCAGTGTGTTTTAGTGCTGGGTGATACCACACTTTCATGATTCGATACAAAACCGATTTCTTTTTTGGCATATATATTCGGTACCTGATACCGATACTTTCAGTGATTTTTTTTTTTTTTAGTAAAATGTTACACTTAAAAGGCATCTCACATGACAAATAGTTGAATTAATAAAGAATTCAGACCCAAGCATAGCATTTACAGTTTATGTAGACCACAGGGAAAAGTTTGAAAATGCATAATTCCATTTAAAAAAAACAAAATATCACTCTTTTAAAGTAATAGCGGAGTCTTAGTGACATGGCTGGTGAAAGGGAGCTGCTGTGGTTTTTTTTATTATCATCAGATTATTTCATTCTTCTCATTGACGTAGTGGTGTTTCCAAGTAAAATCCATATTTCATCACAGCCACTTGAGCTTCAGTGGAGTTGCCAGTCGAGTAAAGACTGTGGACTGGGTTTTATCAGTGATGTGTGGATCGATACTGAAATATCAGTGTCTCTGATACCAGATCTTTACACTCTAGACTCAACTGACAAATCAAAATATTGATACTTTTTTTTTTTTTTTTTACAATTCAAGTTTTTATTAGAGTTTTCACTTGGTACACGACAATAGTACAGTGTTGTTTAATGTTAACAAAGAAGGCTTCTAGACATACATGAAAAGTATCAAAAAATGCTACAAAGCGTGGAAGTTCCCAAAAAGCAAAAATTAAATAAAATAGATACTTTTGATACTTAGGTCATTTGAGGTAATGTATATCAGGAACACTACACTGTTTTATTGACTGATCATGTAGATGTTCATAAAAGCTCAGAGTAAAGTCAAAGGTTATTGTATCAAAACAGAGAAAACGGAAGAAAAAGGGACATTTTCAGTAAAATACATCAATAACTGAACATAAACTTGGTGTCTCCATCCGCTGTCATTGATCCAACTCCATGGGTTTTACTGGTGAATCAATGTTGTAGAAGATGACTGTGTTTCTATGGTAACCACAGAGCCTTGGAAGATCCAAATGGGTCATATCTGATGACCATGAAAAGATGATAAACTGTATTTTACACCAATTATTCACATGTATTGAGAGGATTAGTGCATTAACAGTTTAGATCAGTAGATGGTTTTGGTCAACGGTGGGTGTTTGGGTTTTTATGGGTTAATCATTACTTAATATTTTTTACGGAAACCACTTTTCTTATTTTTTTTAAGTAAACTCAACTCATCCAGACTTACATTGTACTTCAACCAAATACACTCTTTGCTTTTCCTCTGGTGTAAAAACAAACAAATTACTGTGTAGCCGCGGCTTCATATTCTCGATTTATGACATTTGCAGATGATGAAATCATTTACGCCAAAGCCTGAGATGCTGTTTAAATATATGAGCGCTTCAACTGTCTGCAGAGCTACAAGCGACACTTGAATCCCTGTGTAATGACCACCCCACACCGTTAAACAAAACTGTCACAGGAAGAAAAATGGAGACAACTTTGCTGACGTGAGGGGATGGTGATAGTCAATCATCCTCTAAGGATTATTAATGTCTGCTGCATTTCATTTTAATTCATCCCACAGTTGTCAATACGGTGTATTTCTCTCTGGACCTCAGTAATGGACCGATGCACCAACAGATGACATGACTGACTGACACGACCACCGCAGAGCCACGCTGCCAGCTTGGCTCTGATTGGATTAAAACACAGTATAAACCTAACCCTTTATCGGCAAGTGACTATTTTTGGTAATTTCCGCATACATTAAAAGGCAGTAACAGCAACGGTTCCAGTGAGGACAGTGAGGCAACAATCTCAGGTTAAATGTGGTCTACAGGGTCTGGAAGGTCCACCTCTGTATGAACAGTGAGGGTACCTGGTGGTCTAAAGAGGGCCGGACCAGTAAAATAATAACAGCGAAAAAAGTACAATTACATTATGAAAATGTTTACATCAACAAAGTTTCCTTAATAATCTGAATAACATGAACAACCTAAAATGTCTTGTCTAATGTTCTGAAATACATGTTCCTTTCACCATACGTGTGTTTTTCTCGTTTTTCGCCAAGGAGGTTTTGTTTTCATTGGGGTTTGTTTGTCTGTTAGCAAGATAACTCAAAAAGTTATGGATGGATTTTGATGAAATTTTCAGGAAATGTTGAAACTGGCACAAGGAACAAATGATTAAATTTTGTTGGTGATTGGGGGTGGGGTGGGGTGGGGGGGGGACTGATCTGCCTTGGTAGATGTCTGCGCTCTCCAAGTGCTTTTCTAGTTTTTAATATATACTTCTTGGAATTTTGACTCCGCCCTTCAAAGGGGATGCAAGGGGTATTGTTTTTGGTTTGTTTGTTAACATTTTAGCAGCAAAACTATTGGTTGAATTCAGACCAAATTGCAGTCTTTCCTGTGAAATATCTCTCTCGGTGTGGTGCTGTGTAATCCAGGGGTTTTGCATGCGGTTCGGCCGGCGGGGTGTCGGACGGTTTCCATCCTACTTCCTATACTTATAATAAGGGGGGGGGGGGGGGGGGGGGGGGGGGGGGGGCAGTGCGGTCCGTGCCACACATACCACAGAAGTGAAAGTGACCATTAACACTCATTTACCTTTTCCTTACCTCCTGAATCTTCACAAACTTTAATTTGAGCAGGCAGGACGTTTATATGTATAATATATGTACATATACATGTATAATAAGTCTACTGTGACAGTGATGATTTTTTTCAATGAAATGTATGGTGTGGCAGCAAGGATTTTGCCGTGGCACTGCACCACAGCAAAACGTTACCAACAGAAGCGTTGAAATTGGGTTTATAGATTGCGAATGACCCAGAACAGATGTGATTACATTTTGGGAAAAGTAGGTCAAAGTTCATATTTTTTATGAATTTTGAAAATCTTTTTTTTTCTCTCCATTTATTTAAAATGGCCAAAATGTGTCTATGCTGACATTAGCACATGCATGCACATGATGACATCAGCTGGATCGATGCTGGAATAAGATACAATATGTGCAAGGGGCGGCGTTTGTTGTGCTTGACACCACTTTTTTTTGTTTGTTTTGTTTTTTTGCCACTTATAGGAAAGGAACCAAATATGGCAACTTCATTAACTTTGATTTTTTTACATAACAATAAAAAATTGGAAAAATTTCTCAAAAGTAATAAAGTTTTGTTACGTCCTCCAATAACACAGTAAGGTTTAAATTTAGTATTTCCCAGTATTCCTATGAGTGTCCTTTAGAGGGTTTTAACAGACCAGATGCAGCGTCGGCCTGTGAAATGTTATTATACACATTGACATGAGAACATAGAACTGCTAGGGTTGAATGTGTATTTTGATGCAGGAGAAAACAGAGAAGATGCGCAGGCAGATTGTGAACGTGGGTGTGCAGGTCGAGTGGATACTCAATACTGTGGATGCTGTGTCCTTGAATACTATAGGATGTTAAGTACAGCTGAAGAAATGCACTCTCAGATGGTACATGCACAGGCTAAAGATAGAGATGGAAAATGCTGAGAGGAGAAAAATAATGGATTGTACATGTTACAGTCTTAGAGTCTAAGTAGGCCATGTAGACTTGGACATGCAGGTCATATCCTCCGTGATCTAGATGAGAATGTGTTACAGAAAAAATCCAAAAATGACAGGAATGATGACAGGTAATCACTCACTTCTATGGATGGGAATTGATAAGAATGTTGGGAGTTCTTGACATCACTTATTGATTTCATTCTTCACTGATTCTCATTTTATTAGGGAATAAACTATAGCACAAATAGCTCTGTTTGCATTAACTTTAATATCAAATATGTACTAACATTTAACATTTGATTCAAAAAAAACCCTCATAAAGGGGTAGTTAAAGGAGTGTGAGAGTTTGTTTCAGACATTAAACTAGTTATTCAATAGAATCCAAGTTAAATAAGTTTAAAGTGTACTTCAGTTCAGGACTGAAAGTGGGTCATGGAACTATTTTTATTCATTTTCCAACTGTCAGAGTAAAATATTTAGCAAAAATGTCACATCACAGCTGATTAATAAAGACAGAAATTATATGAATGTTTACCTCAACAAAGCCACATCAAATACAAAGAAGAGGCATCGATTGTAAAAGATGACTGAATAGAATAGAATAGAATAGAATAGAATAACCTTTACTTTCATTTTGTGTACAATGAAATAGGAGTGCTACTCCAGTCAGTGCAACAATGTGAATTTAAAAAAATAATAATACTTAAGAAAATAAGATTAAAGTGAATATAAAATTACAAAAACTAAAAAAAAAAAAAAAAAAAAAAAAAAAAGATAACAGAATATAACATTTTACAGAATAAAATAAAAATAGTACTAAAAGTAGAATAAAATAAAGAGAGATATAGAATATGAATAGACACAACATTGACAATATTAACAGTACGTATACTTATTGCACACAATTCGCATGATGTAGTGATAAATAACCTTAAAGATGAGACAAGATGAAAATGATGGAAAAGAGTAAAAATAAAAAGAGTAAATAAAAAAAAACGAAAGGCTTTCAGAGATACTGTTATATTTGTTACATTGAAGATAAATGTAGATCTACCGCAATTCGTGATGTATTTTTGTGAGTTTGGGTCCTGAGGAGACGCCAGATTTCTCTTTCGTGTCTTGAAAAGAGCCTGGTCGTCATGGAGATGATCCATAAACAATAGTCAAGTAGGTTGACCCAGTGAAATGACGCTAACATTAACGGTATCAACAGAAGACAGAGGACGCCTTGCTGTAGACTCTGCCTCCAGAGTCACTGTCCCCTTTGCTAAGCAGCCAATCAGAGACTGCTTAATTCAAGCAAAAACAAATCTGCCAGTGGAACAAGTGAAAATTATCTTGGTAAGATTCTTGAAATAAGATTTTCCAGATCTATTGTCTTAAAATCAGTTCTTATATCTCACTGAAAAATTACTCTTTAGGTGATTATGTCTTATTTTAAGTGTGATGAGATATTTTGACTAGAAATGAGAAAAATACACTTGGTAAGATTTAGATTTTTTCCAGTCTATACAAAGTTATATAGTCCAACTGATCGCCCAACCCTTCTTACACTGCAAAAAAGGGAGTCCAAAAACGAGATAAAAGCACTAAATCTGAGGGAAAAGGTACTCAAAACAAGTGAAATATCTGTCCATGCAGCAAGATAAAGAGATAATAGATCCTGAAACTCTTATTTCAAGAAATCTTACCAAGATAATTTTCACTTGTTTTTATTAAGCAAAAAAAAAAAAAAAAAAAAAATCTTGAATTAAGCAAAAATAAAGTCTTGAATTAAGCGACAAAAAAAAAAAAAAAAAAAAAAAAAATCTTGAATTAAGCAAAAAAAATCTTAAATTAAGCAAAAAATAAACATATTGAATTAAGCAAAAAAAAAAAAAAAAAATCTTAACTAAGCAAAAAAAAAAAAATCTTGAATTGAGCAGAAAAAAAATCTTGAATAAGCAAAAAATCTTGAATTAAGCAAAAAAAAAAAAAAATCTTGAATTAAGCAAAACAATTCTTGAATTAACCAACAAAAATAAACATCTTGAATTAAGCAAAAAAAAAAATCTTGAACTAGGCAAAAAAAAATCTTGAATTAAGCACAAACCCCCCCCCCATCTTGAATAAGCAAAAAAAATTCTTGAATTAAGCAAAAAAAAAAAATCTTGAATTAAGCAAAAAAAAAAAATTATTGAATTAAGCAAAAAAATAAACATCTTGAATTAAGCAAAAAACAAAATCTTGAACTAAGCAAAAAAAATATATCTTGAGTTAAGCAAAAAAAATCTTGAATTAAGCAAAAAAAAAAATCTTGAATTAAGCAAAAAAATCTTGAATTAAGCAAAAAAAAAAAAAAAAAAATCTGACAATGGAAAGAGTAAAAATTATCTTGGTAAGATTTCTTAAAGTAAGATTTTCCTGATCTATTGTCTAAAAATTCGTTCTTATATGTCACTGAAAAGTTACTCTAGGTGATTACGTCTTATTTTAAGCGTGATTAGATATTTGGACTAGAAATGAGAAAAATACACTTGATAACATTTCGACTTTCGCAGTGTAAATGGCTTCGTTAATCAAACAGACTAACAATTCCAAGGAACTGAGCTGTTGTGAACCGGTTCTTGTCGTGAACCGGTTCCATTCCCATCCCTAGAGGCAAGAGTGTCATCCTTAAGAAGGCCAAGATAAGTAATCACTCACTTCTTCTCCTCCTCCTCTTTTCTTCCTCTACAAGCCAGACTCATTATATTTCATAATCCTGCACCACTGTGAAGTTATTATTATTTTTTAAGCCATGTCATTTGTCACATCCTTTCATACTTGTGTGTTTCTCTGAGTAATTTTTCAAGTGTTCGTGCTTGGGCCGACGCCAGACTCCCAACGCAAAAAACACACTCGGAGACACGACGACGGTACACACTCGCGCCCTCACGTACACTCTCAGCGTCTGTTCATTTTGGTTTATAAAGGCAAGGTCAGGCATGCGAGACCGCTAAAACTGGGATATGCATAAACACACACACACACATGCAGTAGACTTGTGTACACACTGCCAATCAGCCTCTTTTGCCTCTGCTGACTCACACCAGGAGATCCCCGCTGCTGTTTTTCCTCCATTTCCTTCTACCCACATGAGATTGATTAGCCATTCGACGTTGTATTTATCACATCTGTCAGCTTTTGTCCTCTTATCGTTCATCATCTTTGCTGTCAACACATCTGCTACCGGGGAGCACAGTGTGAAGTGAAAGCTTCTAAAGACTTCCATGCCAATGTGAGATGTGCCTGTTTGGGAAAATCCAACATATTGTCCAATTGAATGACAGATAAAGTGAAAGGAGCACAGGGGTATTGATTGGCCATCTTTTCTCACAGTTTGACAAAATCTGGCAACCCAGTCAGTCCTGACATATCAAGATGTGAATAACACTTTTTCGTTTAACCTTTTATCAGGCAAGTGACTATTTATGGGCATTTCCGCATTACATTACAAGACAGTGACAGCAACAGTTCCAGTGAGGACAGTGAGGCGACCATCTCAGGTCCAATGTGGTCTCCAGGGTCTGTAAGGTCCACCTCTGCATGAACAGTGAGTGGACCTGCTTTGTTAGGTACCATGAAGTAATGGTACTAATGTAAGGAATGATGTTCAAAGGGATCATGTGGATGTGGACAGGGGTCTGGATCAGCACTGATGTTGGTGTAATGTTCGAAAATACATGTTTGTAACACCTTAGATTTGTTTTTCTTGTATTTTATCTGTCTGTCTGTCTGTCTATGGGTAAGAAACCAAATATGGTAGCTTCACTGACCTTGATTTTCTACATGACAATAACAAATTTTGAAAAAAAATCCTCCAATGACAATTTTGAATTTCAGAGTATTTCCATGATTGAACTATAAAGGGTTAAGTCCTACACAGCAAAAAAAGGCCAGTACAAAAATAAGAAAATTTAACTAATTATTGGGTCAAAATGTCTTATTTCAAGTAAAATGATCTGCCAGTGCTGTAAAAAATTGCACTTATCAAGTTTTCTTCAAATAAGAAAATATTATCTAAAGATTATAGTATGCTAATAATCTTATTTTAAGTAGAATATGCTTATTTCAAGACTTCCTAGTAATATATATATATATATATATATATATATATATATAATTGTTACTATCACTATTACAATTCCATCCATCCTTTATCTACTGCTGCTTTATCCGGGGCCGGGTCGCAGAGGTAACAGTCTAAGCAGGGACGCCCAGACTTCCCTCTCCTCAGACTCCTCCTCCAGCTCTTCCGGGGGGACCCCGAGGCATTCCCAGGCCAGCCGAGAGACATAGTCTCTCTAACGTGTCCTGGGTCTTCCCCGAGGTCTCCTCCTGGTGGGACATGCCCGGAACACCTCCCCAGGGAGGTGTCCTAGAGGCATCCGAAACAGATGCTTGAGCACCTCAGCTGGCCCCTCTCGATGCGGAGGAGCAGCGGCTCTACTCCGAGCTCCTCCCTGATGACTTAGCTCCTCACCCTATCCCTATGGGTGCGCCCAGCCACCCTACAGAGGAAGGTCATTTCTACCGCTTGTATCCGGGATCTTGTCCTTTTGGTCATGACCCAAAGCTCATGACCATAGGTGAGGGTAGGAACGTAGACTGACCGGTAAATTGCGAACTTCGCCTTTTGGCTCAGCTCCCTCTTTACCACGACCAAACGATACAACGACTGCATCACTGCAGATGATACACCGATCCACCTGTCAATCTCACGCTCCATCCTTCCCTCACTCATGAACAAGACCCCAAGATACTTAAACTCCTCCACTTGGGGCAAAGACTCTCCGCCGACCCGGAGAGGGCAGACCACCTTTTTCCGGTCGAGAACCATGGCCTCGGATTTGGAGATGCTGATCCTCATCCCACTCACTTCATACTCGGCTACAAACTGCCCCAGTGCACGTTGAAGGTCCAGGTTCGATGAGGCCAACAGGACAACGTCATCTACAACAAGCTATATTATTGGGTAGTAACTGTTACACCTCCAGAAATATATATACAGTATATATACATTTGTGGAGGTTAAACAGTTACTGCGTCCACCATACTCATCCCCAATAATGTAGCTTGTTTTGTTACAAATATTGCCTAAAATGAGTTGTAATAGTGGTAGTAATAATTTTTGCAGTGTAGGACTTAACCCTTTATAGGGCACTCACAGAAATACTCTGAAATTGAAACTTTCAACCTTAGTGTGTTATTGGAGGATATAACAAGACTTTATTACTGTTATGAAATGTCATACAAGATGTATTGTTATGTAGAAAATCGAGGTCAGTGAAGTTACCATATATGGTTCCTTACCCATAAGTGACGAAAATAAAATAAAGTACAAACACCTGTCCACATCCACATGATCCCTGTGAACATCATTCCTTACATTAGTACTATTACTTCATGGTACCGAACAAAGCAGGTCCACTCACTGTTCATGCAGAGGTGGACCTTACAGACCCTGGAGACCACATTGGACCTGAGATTGTTGACTCACTGGAACTGTTACTGTCATTATCTTGTAATGTGAGAGGAAATGACCAAAAATAGTCACTTGCCTGATATAAGGTTAAGTATATTGAACTCATTTTCAGTCCAGCTGTGACACTGTTCTAGATTTAAGTCCAAACCCTACTTGAAATAAGATCAGAATTGGTATTTTGGAGACAAAATGGCTTGAAAGTAGAGTTCCTGACTAGTATTAGGAAGTGCTTTTTGTGCCATAATAAGCCAATATTCTCCAACATGTCATTTCAGTTAAATTAGGTTTTTTTTGCCTGTGAAGACAAGATTTTCTACATAAAAAACAGAATATTTGTAATCAATAAATAAATAAATAAATAAAAACCATGACATGGAGCAAAGGGTGCACGCCTGAATATTACATGTTTGAACTCATACAATATATATTTTTAGGTGTTTCTTTTTGGAGGCACAGAAGAAGAATTGAAGTCGTTCCAAAGAACAGCTGCACCTGAATGATTATTACAGACCGGCTGCAGCAGAGGAAATTGCATATGAAAGCTGTGAGAGGGGAAAGTGGGATCTGTAAATGTATGCAAAGGTGAAGCTGTTTCAACAGTTTAGACGAGGAAAACACTTGGATAGTAGCAGTCAGAGATCTGGGTTTTTCCGAGCCGATGCTGGTACTGATTTCACCGGAATATGAGGAGACAAAATAAGCAGAAGTCCACAGATACAACAGATACTTAGAAAAAAAAATATAAAAGTAAATAAAAAAAAGTAAAGGGTCTGACATGTGCTCAATGTTTAAAAGTATTTTTTAAGTGATAATAAGTGTAATTAAGCGCAATTTTTTTTTTTTTTTGTGAATGTGTTTTTTTTGGGGGGGGGTTTTTGTTGCTGTTTTTTCTTGTTTTTTTTTTAATAACATTTGATTTTCATATTTTTATTGATATATTTTCTCATAATTCTATCCTGTTGTGTCACTGGAAAATGTTTAATAGGTGAAAAGAAAAAAAAAAACAACAACAATAAAAAGTGAGTTACAAAAAAAAAAAAATATTCATTTCCCATGTTTTTTAAAAGGGTCATATTTATCTAAACCCACTTTTATGAGTCTGTGGTTCATTTATTTGTGTATTTGGACCCTAATAGTTCAAAAAGTTTGAATTTGCACTCTCCAGGTGCTGCATAGCTATCTTTATTTTGGCAAAAATCGAGTGGATTTCTACAACCCGTTTTAATTCCTGCTTAATTTGTTATGTCTATAACTAGTTACATCACGACATTTGCACATATAAGGTCAAGACTTCCCATGAGCATTTCTCCGAGTATGACATAATTGTTTATTGGCAGCAGCGGTTGTAGTAAAAACTGAAAATATGTCCAAATTTTGAGCCGATTACTGAAAATGTTCAGATGTTAGTTGAACAAGACAGCAACACAGCCAAAAACCTGGACGGGGCGGGGCCTGAAGTGGCTCATGTGCATTTAAAGGGCCAGTGCTCCAAACCACCTTTCTGGTGTCATTACTCAGAAATAGGGTCGAAGATGGACCTGTGGAGTTGAATGAATGAAGAATTCAGACCCAAACAGAGCATTTACAGTTTATGGAGACCACAGGGAAATGATGGAAAATGAAGAATTCCATTTTAAAAAAGCAAAATATTACTCCTTTAAGCGCTACTAGCACAAATTACTTGAAAAGTCAAGAAATGACATTTCATTCTATGTGCACTGATGTACAAATGACAATTAAATTTCAATTCTATTGTCGTGTAAACAGAGATTTTTTGTACAACTAAAGTCATTCTAAAAAACACAGGTGCAAAATACTTGTACAGAAACATGCCATTGGGTTTTATTTGGTTCTGTTCAGCATCTTTTCTCATTATAAGGCCAGTTTGAGTCTAGTGCAATATGCAGCCAGTAAACTCTTAAATGTATTTAATAGTTTGTTTGTTTGTTTGTTTGTTTGTTTATTTATTTCGAATTTGCATTAAAAGAAATATATAAAAGAAAGTCCAACTTTTGTAAAGGAGCAGGATGAAGTTTAACTTAAAATTTCCCACCCCCATACCCTTAATTAATTCATGTTAAAATTTCCACAATCACAAGGTCAATTGCAGCAATTTTTGTTAGTTCCAAACGTGTCTCAATTAGCCACAACATGCAAAGTAGTGAAAGTTTTTGTGCAGCTGATGGTAATGTACACAACCTTCCCTAATCACAACTACCAGTAAGATTAGGTTTTATAGGAAATGGTAAAAAAGAAACAAAAAAAGCAGTCGTTTAATTAACATATAATGAGGCTAGAAGCTAATTGCAGTCATTACAAAGATTCCAAACAAACCAGAATACCTTTCATTACTGTTACCGTCATCATTTCCAACATGACCTCCTACTGTGTTTTTACAAGCTCTAACAATAATGTAACATCAGTGACTTTAGATGGAAAATAGACGCTCTATCTTCAGTGCGTCCGAGAACGCTTTGAAGGATGCAGCGATTGAAAGCGGTTAAAAAAATAGCCTCGAACGCAGACGACGATAAAGAATAGAAAGAGGCAACCAATGGAAAACAACAGCAACAAGGGATCTTAGCAAACTCACTCTCTGGTAGTTGTCTTTTTTTTTTTTTTTTTTTTTTTTTTGGAGGGTGTTGTTTCCGCCGTCGCTTCTCAGCCTCTGGATAATTAATGTGAGTCATGGTTCTCTGTGGAACTGTTGAGTCTAATTGGCAAAGCAGGAGGAAGGAGCTTCTCTCAGGTCTGACCTACAAGTCGTAGAAAACCAAATTGAAAGCAGTTTAGAGCGAAGTAATTGAAGTTATGCCTTTATTTTCTCTTTCAGGCTAATTAAACTCATCCCACTTCCTTTCTTAAGTGTTCGTCTCACTGCTTCACTTTTTAGTGATGACTTTTTCTTTGTGTTTTCTATGGCCATGAGTCCATTTCATTTCCAAAACCAGTCGTATTTGACACC
Source organism: Sphaeramia orbicularis (assembly GCF_902148855.1). Classification (NCBI taxonomy): domain Eukaryota; kingdom Metazoa; phylum Chordata; class Actinopteri; order Kurtiformes; family Apogonidae; genus Sphaeramia; species Sphaeramia orbicularis. The sequence goes on from NC_043973.1 coordinate 44,692,246, forward strand.
TCCAGCTCACTTAACCCTATAACACCAAATGTATCATATTTGATACATGAGTTTTGAAGCCCTCTACATGATCAGTGTGATATTTTTTTACTATATTAGATTAATCAATAACCACATTTTCTCAATAATAAGTAACATATAAATGAAGACAGTCTGCTTTTAAAGAAGCTATATGTAATATTTCTGCTTTCAGACATAAAAATGTGAATATAATGTGCTAATTTTAGTGGCTGGGTCAGAATATTAACCCTATAATGCTAAACGTATCATATTTGATACACAAGTTTTGAAGCCCTCTACATGATCAGTGACGTGTTTTTGTTCTTGAAAAAACTGATGTATACAATTAGATACATGCAATACACAGATAATCCACCAGGGGGAGGAATTTGTTCACCAGAGGCCTTTCCAGTGACACTACAAGACTGACATTAATGAGGAAGAAGGCAGAACTTTGACAATTTTGAAAAGGAATTATCAATTTGTTAGATGTGTTTGTGTTGTATTATGTTTTTGTTTGTTCAAAAATAATAATATTTGAGCATTGAGACCCGATGTATCACATAGTTGTTAGTTGTTTGTCCAGGACAACAGATGGAAATTAGCTTCTCTGCTAAATCTGGTGCATGCATTTTGTTCTTTGTAACTAAAACCACTACACACTGTCCTCTAACCAACTAAGTAACTAACTAACTAACTAACTAACTAACTATATAAATAAATAAATAAATAAATAAATAAATAAATAAATAAATAAGATACAAAATTGAAACTCAAACATGGAAATTTGTATTTGAAAAAAACTTTTTTGGTTATTCAGAAGGACCAATAAAGGCTCCACTTTCAAAGAACTGGAATTTTCTGTAAATGATTTAATGGTTCAGGCTTTACAGGGTTAATCCACCAATTAATATCAATAATATACCATCAATATGATACAAAGAACCCAATATATATATTTTTAAAATCATTTTTTAAAGCAGTTTCAAATGCTTTGGCTAAAGATAACAAGCAGTAAGATGGGGACAGTATCACTGAAATAACTAACATGACCAAATTTAGGGCAAGATAGATAGATAGACAGACAGACAGACAGACAGACAGACAGACAGACAGACAGACAGACAGACAGACAGACAGACAGACAGACAGACAGACTGACTGACTGACTGACTGACTGACTGACTGACTGACTGACTGACTGACTGACTGACTGACTGACTGACTGACTGACTGACTGACTGACTGACTGACTGGTTGGTTGGTTGGTTGGTTGGTTGGTTTAAATTACACAGATTTATTTTACCCGGCAACACATGATGGTGAAATATGATTGGAAAATTGCTCTAAATTAACATACACTACTGCAACCAAGAGAATAGCTTCAAAATATTTATTTATTTTATTTTTATTTTTATTTTTATTATTATTATTATTATTAGTATTATTATTTTATTTTATTTTTTTATTTATTTATTTTTTTACCAATAAATCCAAGAGTTTATTCAAGATAGATGAGGATTTTAAACTCAAGTCATGATAGAGCACAACTTATCACAAATATTCACAATCAACATACTTGCTTTTCAGTCGAGCGGAAGGGCAGGAAAAAGTGTCTGAAAACCAAGAACTGTCAGACAAATGTAGTAAAAAGTACTAAACGTACAGAGTTGCACAGTACACAGCTGTAAAAAACATTACACAGTATCTGAGTATGAAGTTATAGTTTTGTTTTCTTGCTGAGTTGCAATGGGAGGACAAGATTTTTTTGTTTGTTTTTCTAAATATTTTGAATAGCTTCAAAATAGACATAATAGACTGCTGGGAATAATTTAATACATTTTTATGGAACAAATATAAAATGTAGGGTGTAAATGTAGGTCAGTGATTCAGATTATTTAGTCTTGCTGGACCTGATGGACCACTATCACTAAAAACACCCAGTTATCAGTGGTTTTATCACATATGAGACTATGAAAAACACAATGTCATCAGCTTTTTGAAAACAATCATCTTCGTGCTAATTGTAAACACTCTCAGATGATTCATGAGCTTCTTTCATTGATGTTTTCTTACTGAGATAATAATGGGTGTTATCAGCCTTTCCTCCCACTCTTCCTGCAGCTCTCTTCATTTGTTTATTAAGGATTAATTAAGATTTAGTGTCAGCTAACTCATTAAATTACCAAATATAGTTCTCCGCAAAAAGTTCACGCCAGAGTTTGCTTACTCATAAGAAGTGGTTTCAAAGTGGATCAAATATTTATTTTGTTTTAGTTCTCATTCAAGGGGGCATGTGGAGAAAGAAAAAGCAGAATATTTAAGGGATGATGAGGGAGGGGTGGGATTTGGGGAGGAATTGCATGTGTTAGCGCTTTGTCTTTTCCCTCCTCATCTTTTTGTCTGTTTGGGAAATAGTGGCATTTGGGAAAGTTTTGTAATTTCCAGGCCGAAGAATACTGCAGGCCATAAACCTAATGTGGATAAAGGACAAAAACATGTTGGATTTGTCTGCATTAGTTTGAATATCACTGGTCACCAATGCCAGTTTGGGGGGGGTACAGTATGCAAGTCAGTTTCCACTTGCACTATAACTGTATATCATGTGGTGGAAAATTTACTTCTATGCTGTTGTCATGGCCTGGTACATCGTCTTTATTGCTGAGTTATTATTCATGTCATATGTCTCTATGTGTGATATTTTCAACTGTGTAACATCCTTACCCAAGAAGGGAGTTCTTGTCTTGATTGGAAACCCAAACACCTAAATGTCTGAATGTGTAGATAGAGGATGGCGCCTGCACTCCAGATAGGATCCAAGCAAGGTTAGGGTGAAGAGGTCATCATGACCTCTTCACGGAGCAGAGAAGGAGTAGTATGGAGTGGTACGATGTACGTAAGGGATGACATCATGGTTTGAGGGGGTTGGATTTGGTTCTATATGATCTTTAGTTTTCTCTTGTTTAATCAGACTCACTTACAGAGCTTCTCTGTGAATGACTTCTCAAATAAATGATCATTTATTTTCACTCTAACTTTCTCTCCTCTTTGAGTGAGTGGTCAGCTGATAATTTCCACAACAATCACCAATAGGAAATGCCAAAGCACATGCACCGACTATTTAAAAATATTAATTTGATGAAACCCACAAAGTGGATAGATTTACACTTATTTTGAGACTGCATGCGGAGCTCGACATGAGAAAGTAGAAAAAAAATGGATTACTTTTTTTTTAGGGACAATTAATGTGGGTACTGACACATAAAAGAGATCTGCTGCTCAAATCTGATTTAATTTGCATGGCTTTATTGATGCTACATACAGGTGCCAATTGTTAACCTTGTTTTGAATAGTAACAAATATTTACTTTCCAAATGCTGCTTGTTTTGTTATTGTAATGTTATTATGTTTATTATGTTGTTGTCATGACTTTGTTTTGTGTTAAAAAAAAAAAGGAAAAAATTACTAATAAAAAATAAGTGTAAAAAAAATATTAATTTTAATATCACCATTCAACAGAGGATATGTTTATGTATTAGACTGTCTTACAAATGTCCATTTTCTTGCTACCATCCTGAGTTCATACGGTGTCTTTTTCATGCACTAGGTGGAGTTTTGTGGGGAAACATTGGTTCACGTACTATTATTCTGCCACTATCTGGTCGATTTAGCTCAAATTGAGTTCATATTAATTGTCTAACAATTCTTTCTTCCTGCTACTACCTTGAGTTTACATGATATTATATTTTGAAACCAGGTGGTGTGTTTTTTCTAGGGATGCACCGATACCGATACCAGTATCGTAGCTTCTTCTCAAAAAACTTTACTCTTCTTTGTGGTATTTGTCCAGTATGGTTAATTAAAAGTAGCGCCCTCTGGTGGATTGATTGAGAAACATTTGCTCCAATGCATTAAATGTCAGTAGCAGCACTTTGTTACAGTCAGAATAATGATAATGACAATAAAGTACATTTTCAAAAGGAACTAAGAACTGTAATAGTATTATTAAGTAGTCTTATCAGTACTTGATATCGCAAGTAATCAAATGTAAGTACTTGTACTTGGTCTGGAAAATCTGTATCAGTGCATCCCTAGTTTTTTCCAAATGGTTGGGGGAGCTTCTTTTGAAAAATCCTTTTTTTTTTTTTTTTTTTTTTTTTTTGCATTATAAAGGAAATAGTCGGCCAGTCAAGCTCCAACTTGGTTCATATTGATCGTCCAACAAATATCTAATACCTGTTCTGACATTATTCAGAAAATAATTATTGCTTGCAGAGGTGCATACCATGATAATAAGCCTCATTTCATGTTTGATAATGTTCTGAAAATATCAAATAAACAGTTATATGGGTATCTCTATACAATGTTACATTTCATATGAAATCTATCCACAATCTGCTTTCTGAATAACAATTAAGTTGGTATCTTTTGTACATTGTGTCATTTATTTGCTTTATTATATAGTGGAGGATTGGGGGGATTTTGGATATATACAGTTGCGGTCGTCCCCTAACAGCGTAAGCCTCATTTATTTTCTATTTCTACAATTTCTGGACATGGTTGAAGTTGTTATCTGATTAACTTTTCGTAAGTCCGTCCCAAAAACTCCACATCCTCTCAGTCAGATCTGCAGATGTGTCTCAGTTGCTCAAATCGGATCGTGTTGTCAAAGTGTCTTTTTCAATAAGGTCAAATCCAGAGTGACGGAAGTGCAGAGTCTATTCCACCCGTACGACTGCTGACGGAGGACAACAGTCAGTGGACAGACGCCAACATAAATCACTTTTTCCTTGTAGAGGAGCTTCGTAGTAAGTCACACCCATTGTTATCAAAGCTAAACATACAGATAGATGGGTGGGGGCTGGACCGCTGTCTCTGATCTGAGAAACAAATTGGATCCGAACAAAGCCTTTGGCGCATGTTCATATAAGTAACGGGGTGTTACGTTTCATATTGTTACCACATTCAACCTGAAATCCAACCGTGTCATGTTTTTGGGTCCACGGCATCTCCAGTAGAGCCAGTAAAAAGTGTATTAACCCATAAAGACCCACTACTACTACTTCTGTGGCAGCTCCCACATGAAATTTTATCATTATTTAACCTTTCTTAACCCTATAACGCCAAACGTATCATATTTGATACATGATGTTTGAAGCCCTCTACATGATCACTGTGACATTTATTGTCTTGAAAAACCTGATGTCTACAATTAGATATACATATATAGACAGGAAAGAGGGGACTTGACATCTAGCGTCACTAGGATAAGCAACATAAGTGAATAAAACAGACCATAATTCCAAATAGTTACCAAATCGTGTTTCCACCTCCCACCAATAGATGGCGAAAATGTGCCCCTTCAATCCTAACACCATTTCAGGGTATGTTTCTATTCAGAGTGAAGAAGACAATCCAGTTTAACCCCATAACACCAAACATATCATATTTGATACATGATGTTTGAAGCCCTCTACATGATCAGTGTGATATTTATTGTCTTGAAAAACCTGATGCAATTAAGCACATGCAATACACAGATAATCCACCAGAGGGGATGAATTCATTCACCAGAGGCCTTTCCAGTGACACTACAAGACTGTCATTAATGAGGAACGAGGAAGAACTGTGACAATTTTGAAAAAGAATTACCAATTTGTTAGACATGTTTGTGTTATATTATGTTTTTGTTTATTCAAAAATAATACAATTTGAGCGTTGAGACCCAGTGGATTGAATATGATACAAAACTGAAACTCATACATGGAAATTGATATTTGAAAAAATGATTTTTTGGTCGTTCAGAAGAAAGAAAGCTACAACAAACCAAAAACTGACAGTGAAACTTAACACGCTTCAAACATCCGACCTGGCTTCCATGCCTGTTTTATATTCTCTGTTGTCATGTTTTGTTTTGTTTTTACAATGGCGTTGAAAATTCACCACTGCTGAATGTATACAGAAGAAAACCTGCACATGGGTTCTGCTTGTGTCCATCCTGCGTCCCCAGTCTTTGCATTCTTCACATAGGCTACATGTATTCCTTCGGTACACCTCCATATTGTATCGAAGGCCCCCGAAATGAAACGGTTCGGTCTAAACAAGTGCACCGTTACACCCCTAATCAAGAGATATTAAACATTTTAGATTGGTAGATGCTTTTGATAGTGGTGTGCGATACTGCATATTTTGGTTTCGATCCAATACCAAGTAAATACAGGGCCAGTATCGCCAGTATTACTACCAATACCGATATGTTTCAATAATTAAGGTGCATAATCGAATTGCTAAATCTCAATTAATTTTCATGACCTTTAAGTGTTCTGTTTTGTTTCCTTTGTTATTATTAAATAGTTAAAACCCAGGACAGAATTAGGGCAAAGTTTATGAGTAAATAGAAAATACTTCATAATCAAAATAAGTTTTTTTCAGAAACAATAGAACAATAATAAAACAATTTTTCTCCATACATTGTCATGTCTGGAATTTTTTTCTTAAATTAACAAAGTGCACAAAATGATCAATGGAAAACAAATCTTTTTTTTTCAGGTAGTGTTCAGAAACTGCAATACAAAAATTAAATTTAAATTATCTGTATCTTATAGGCTTTTTTTTTTTTTTTTTTTTTTTTTTTTTTTTACAAATTATTCATTTTGCTGTTGTCTCCTTTTCGGTCTGAAAATGTAACCACATGGCGCTGCTCTTCCATGCTTTGTGCGTGTGCTGGTGGGCGGGCGCACCTGAAAAACTGACACTAAAGTATCGATATCACCACTCTAGTATCGATCTGATACCAATACCAACTTGGTATCGATACTATTGATAATTGGAGTGATCCACCCACCGCTAGCTTTTGGTCGCTGGTGGATGTTTGGGTCTTTATGGGTTAAAGACATCAGCTCTCTTTATGGAGATGTTTCCTCATACCGGTGGTACCTTGTGTCACATGATTTATTGCTGACACTTTGATGCATATATGTTCATATTTATGTGCATTTTGAGTTTCAGAGCGAGTCGGTAACTTGAGCTTAAAGCGGTCGCGGTGACTCATAGACCTGCATTGTACTTGGAGTCTAAAAGGGCCGAGGGGCTCTAACGTTCGGCAGCTCGGGCCCATTGTTGACTCACTGTCTTCAAACCTGACACTGAAAGAAAAATATGCATGAGTGGGGATTGACAGGCAGGAACTGAAGGAAGGAGTGTGTCTTTGACTGGGGTGAGGAGCTGAATCCGAGGCTTCAGACTTTGCTGTACCAGAAAAAAAAAAAAAAAAACAGAGGAGAACAACAATGGGAAGACAAACTTTATATGGAATGAGTAAACAATCTAGATGAAAATGTTTATTGTTTTGACTTTGTGCACTTTTTCTTAACCTTTTAACCTTCTGTTGAAGTCTTCTAGTGACTACAGTTTGACATTTTCTTTGTCCTGGTGTCTTAATTTATTTTATATTTTATTTTTATCTGAGTCCAGGTCGGTGAGCCTCCATCAGTACTTGCCCATGTGTATTTGTATCGTACTCTGTGTCTGTGTTTTGTTTTAATGTTGTATAATGCGGATGTCCTCGCGTTACTGCAGAACAAATCTACCTACAGGTACAAATAAAGTTACCTTGACTGAGGTTGCACCGATCCAACATTAGAATATTGGGATATAGGCCCCGATATCAACATTTTAGCTGGATCGGGGATCTGTAAAAGCAAGTGATCTGTAAGACTGATTCTTCCTCTTTAAATTTTTGCGACACAGCTATGTCATGCCTGCGGAATGTAATTCTAAAAGTAACTTGACAGATCTGTGCAAAATTTTAAACAAGTCAGACCCTTCTTGACCCTACATGCTGCTAAGATGTTTTTACACTCCATGATTTTCTCTCATATTGAATACTGTAGAACAGGGGTGTCAAACATGCAGCCTGGGGGCCAAAACCGGCCCGCCAGTGGGTCCAGTATGGCCCGCAAGCTGAATTAGTGAAACACAAAAATTACACTGAAGATGTTAACAATCAAGAATGTCAAAATAATTTAGGTCAATTCCATCTAAAATGGGTCAGACCAGTAAAATACTATCATAATAAACTATAAATAATGAAAACCACATATTTTTCTCTTTGTTTCAGTGTTAAAAAAAAAAGTAAAATTACACAAAAATGTTAACGTTTACAAAATAGCCTTTTACAAAAAATGTGAAAAACCTGAACAAATACGAACAACCTGAAATGTCTTGAGAGAATTAAGAGTAATTTTACCTATATTCTGTCTGTTATTAAATGTTTTGTGTATTTGTAGATCCAATGTGATCTGTAAGTTGTAATGAACATGTGAAAATGAGAAGCTGAAGCCAAATAATGGCATAAATTGTTAAAATAGCACTTTTTTCTAAATAAATTTCATTTTGGTTATAGTTGTTCATGTTTTTCCACATTTTTTTTAAAGGATGTAAAAATTTTAATAATATAATTTCACTTTTTTTCAATCTAAAACATAGAAATTAGCCATAAAAATTTTGGAATTGATATTATTTTTGTATTATTGTGTTATTATTTTAATTATCTGGCCCACTGCAGGTCATATTGGGTTGTATGTGGCCCCTGAACTAACATGAGTTTGACACTCCTGCTGTAGAACTTCCTGGTCACTTGTTGCTGGCACATCACTCAAACTCATAGAATCACTTTTTAAAAAAAGCCATAAAAATATTTGATAAAAAAAACATTTAGTTTTCACCACTGCATTGTTTTAGATAAATATAAATTTCTTAATTTTAATAATTTTGTGAATTTTAAAAATGCTTGCCTGATATATAAAGTCTTGCATGGACTTGCCCTTCTTCCCTTGACAGATTTTATCAAATCCCACTCTGTCAGTGGGATGGTCACCAGGGCCACAGCTCCAGGAGACTGTGAGGTGCCACGCAGGTGCACTACTTTTGGACAAACTGCACTTTCAGTCACTGGAACTGAATATTGGAACAGTTTACCACTCAACATAAGAGACTCACAATCATATGCCTCCTTCAAATCACAACTTAAACATTGGATGAAGGAAAACCAAGCCTGTGACCATCAGTAGATCATCCTCACTGTGTTGTTCTGTGTGTTTTTAGGGTGTTTTGCATTTCTGTCTACTGTCTTTTTATGATGTCTTACAATATTTTGCCTTTTTGTCAACTGTCTTTCTTGTCACCTGCCTAGGGACTACAGATGGAAATTAGCACTGCTGCTACAATCTGGCATATTTACAGCTGCAATTGTTGTAGATGTTCATTAATATGCACTCTCCCTATTAAATAAATAAAATATAAATAATTAGATAAATATCTGTATGTGGAGGATGTGGTGGGTCATACAGCTCTGTAAATAAAGCTGTGAGAAAGTGAAAGTGAGCTCCCTTCACCTTATCATTGACTACCTGCTAACCCTGAAAAGAAATTTGGGGTGGGGGGTTGGGATATGTGCCGATATCATTGTTGCTCTAAATCAACAATGATATCGGATCGGTATCAGGTATCGACTAATACGCAAGGCATCAACATCAAAAACTGAAAAAGTTGGATCAGTTCATCACAACCTTGACCTTGACAAATGCAGAAACAGGCAGATAGGTGGTGTTGTTAACCCTTTAGATGCATAAGTGGGTCAAAAATGACCTGGTGAGGTTGTTTTCTTGCATTATCTTTGTAAAGAAAGCTTGTTATTGTTTCATATTCCAGGTATTCTTAAAAAAATCATGTTATTGCTGTAGTGCTACTTAAATTTTTAACTTACTGTACGTTTTATAAATTTTATGAAATTGTAGTTACTCCAAGTTACCCCAAGCTTCCATGAGTGGGTCAAAATGATCCACTTTCATTTTCAGTGGAATTTCATTTGATTTATTTTTTCATTTATTCATTCATTCTACAGCAAAACCAAAGAACTCACACACTCACAAAATGGATGTTGACATTGTTCTATTGCTGGTATATATACTATATATTATATGTTATATATACTTTGCTTTTCAAATTTTCAAAATATTAAAAAAAAAAAAAATCAAAATTACAAAAAAAAACCAAAAAAAAAAAAAAAAAACTGTTTAAAATGTATTTCAAACATGAAATCATTGTTTTGTGGGCTGAAACATAATACAAATGATTATTTTTTACATGTCAAAATGACAAAAGTGGCATAAAACACACTGATTTAAACACAAGTCCAGACACTCGTGCATGTAAGGGTTAATTATAGGGTCTAAGTGTGTTTTATGTACATGTTCTTAACCATACATTGCTTTACATATAAACCATAAAGTGTGTGCAGACATTTCTTGCTCAAAAAATACTTCAGTTTTGCACTTAAACCTCATAATAGTAGGGAAAAATAGAAATGGACAAACACTAAATTTAACAAACATGTAGATTCCCACTGAAAACCTGAGCTGAAACCACTGAAAACTTCAAACCACTGACCTTCGCTCTGATTGGAGCATACAACTACAACCAGCCAATCACAGGCCGGAGCCGCAGGGGCATGTAAGCCAATCCCAGCAGGGTCTTTGTCTGTGCACGAAGCTGCAAAAACCAGAGCAGAGACCTAGTAGAACCAGGATGAGTCCAGTCCACCAGAGACTGTGAATGTTCTACTGGAAACATGTCTGCAGAAGTTTAGCAGCAGCTTTTCTCAACTTCCTCTTAGTATTTATTCTCTCTCATCTGATATTTTCTGGAGTACAGGCTGAAAAGTGCATAATAATAACATATTTGATCAAAGTGGAGCAGATTTGGTTGATTGACTTTTTTAATAAAAATTTAAGACAAAGAAGCGTGTGCCTTTGTGCATATATAAAACAGCAGTATGAAGAATTTTAATATTTTTAACCCTGAAAGACCTGAACAGCAGCTGACGACCAAATGCATCCACTGATCTGAAATGTTTAATAGGTATTAACCCTTTAACGGCTGAAACGGCTGAATCTGCGTCCATTTCAGTGTCATAAAAGCTGGTGTGAGTATGTGTTTGTGTTCCTTTTCTTCATGTTTTAGGGTCAAAACAGGTGAAATAACAGAAAAAGGCAAAGAGAGGAATTGAAGTTTGACAGGTTTTTACTAAATCAGGCACTCAGAATGTACATCAATAACAAATTTAGGATGTTGGACATGAACTGTGAACTGGAACACACTGAACAGCAAGGATTTGTATTTTGGTCCAGTGTTTTTATTTATTTAATTATTTATTTTCTAAATTAGTCCAGCTGCTTTTTTGCACCTGATTGAACCCCAAAAAGCAGTTACACGGACAAAACTTGATGAAAAAAAATGGTTAAAATAATTTTAAAAAAGGAAAATCACTGCAACATTGCAAACAACAATAAAAACAAAAACAAAAAAACCCCACAAGGAATAGATGTTTTTATGGTGAGTCGGTCTCATTCACTGCTATGGGTTTTGCCCCCATTATAAAGGTGACAGGGGGTGCACTGAGCATGCTCAGACATTGATAGAAAGAACAAGATCTATTCTATCAGCATGTTTTGAAATTTTGACAATTGAGCAAACAATTTAATTTTTATGAATATTTAAAATAAATTCAAAGGATTCAAAGGAGTTTTATTTGTCATTCCATCACAAAGAAGAGAACGAAACTGGTTACTGAGGACCTGTATTTGCCATATGAATAAAATAAATAACTAATAAATACACTCAACAAAAATATAAACGCACCACTTTTGTTTTTGCTCCCATTTTTCATGAGCTGAACTCAAAGATCTAAAACTTTTTCTATGTACACAAAAGGCCTATTTCTCTGAAATACTGTTCATAAATTTGTCTAAATCTGTGTTAGTGAGCACTTCTCCTTTGTCCTTTGCTGAGATAATCCATCCACCTCACAGGTGTGGCATATCAACAGGGTGGGGAAGCAAAATTTACAATATTTTGAGGCAGGGATTGAAAGACAGTGTATGACCAATTAGTTTACTGAAAGTCATGAGAATTTATTTGCCACAAGAAAATTGACATAATAAAAATTGTTTTTATTCTATGTGTCCTCCTTCTTTCTCAATAACTGCCTTCACACGCTTCCTGAAACTTGCGCAAGTGTTCCTCAAATATTCGGGTGACAACTTCTCCCATTCTTCTTTAATAGTATCTTCCAGACTTTCTCGTAATAGTTTTGCTCATAGTCATTCTCTTCTTTCCATTCTAAACAGTCTTTATGGACACTCCAACTATTTTTTAAATCTCCTTTGGTGTGACGAGTGCATTCAGCAAATCACACACTCTTTGACGTTTGCTTTCCTGATTACTCCTATGGGCAAAAGTTTCTGAAAAGGTATGGATAATAGTGTTAGGTATGATTATGACATCAATATATGTTTGGTTTCAAAACAACTGACGTAGTGCCTGCTGAGAAAAAACAACTAAATGTTCATTGTAAATTTTGCTTCCCCACCCTGAAGCTGCTGATTAGACAGCAGGATTATTGCACAGGTGTGACTTAGGCTGGCCACAATAAAAGGCCACTCTAAAATGTGCAGTTTTACTGTATTGGGTGGTCCAGGGGGGTCAGAAAACCAGTCAGTATTTGGTGTGACCACCATTTTCCTCGCACAGTCTTCTTCATGAATTCTCTGAAACAGCTTTGGAGATGGCTTATGGTAGAGAAATGAACATTCAATTCACAGGCAAAAGCTCTGGTGGGGATTCCTGAAGTCAGCATGCCGATAGCATATTCTCTGAAAACTTGTGACATCTGTGGTATTGTGCTGTGTGATAAAACTGCACATTTTGGAGTGGCCTTTTATTGTGGCCAGCCTAAGGCACACCTGTGCAAAAATCCTGCTGTCTAATCAGCATCTTGATATGCCACACCTGTGAGGTGGATGGATTATCTCAGCAAAGAAGAAGTGTTCACTAACACAAATTTAGACAGATTTGTGAGCAATATTTGAGAGAAATAAACCTTGTGTGTACACAGAAAAAGTTTTAGATCTTTCAGTTCAGCTCATGAAAAATGGGAGCAAAAACAAAAGTGGTGCGTTTATATTTTTGTTCAGTGTAAATGAATACATTAAAAACTACTAAAACTAAGGCTAATTTAAAATCAGTAAAATATACGTCTAAAATTAAACTTTAAAATACCTACATAAAATAATAGCACATATTTACAACCTAACCTAGCCTATACACAGTAGACGCTGAAGTACAGTGCAAACAGCAGAGTGAAGTGCAAAGAGGCAGAACGCTCGCCACAGACACGTCAGGAGCTAAAGGGTTAATCCTTTATAGTTAACTCAGAAAATTTATAATTTCAACCTTAGTGTGTTATTGGAGGACATAAGACTTTATTATTTTTGTGAAACTTCTTTAATTTTTTACTGTCATGTAGAAAATCAAGGTCAATGAAGTTACCATATTTGGTTCCTTGCCCATAAGTGGCAAAAAATTAAAAATAAAAATACAAGAATATATTAAAAACACAAGAAAAACACATGTAAGGTGAAAGGAACATGTATTTTAGAACATTAGACCAATGTAAGTGCTGGTAGTGCTGATCCAGACCCCTGTTCATGCAGAGGTGGACCTCACAGACCCTGTAGACCACATTGGACCTGAGATTAGTCACTTTTCCTTTGGACATCTGCGCAAAACTTTACCGATATTCCCTAAATGTTGAAAAAACAGAAGTGCATAATGTCGTTTTTTCCATTAAATCACAAATACGATGATTTGTTTATTTATTATCGCGAGATGACACGAGAAGTCATTCTATAAACATGACGACGAACGTAAATATGGTGTTGATTTACAGATATATTCATTATCATTATTTATTACCCCTCTATCTCGTACTAAATTTAAAAAGGGTTGGGTTTCCTGGTGTGTCCACACATACTGCGACATGTTTCTTCTTTGCTTGTTGTAACGTCTGTCAACATCTGTTTTTTTAATTCACCTGACTCTAGTTGCAAAAAAAGGTCTGTCCATTGCAGTTTTGCGCTACGCCCGATTAACCACCTCTTGCCAGCGCAAAAACTTTTAATCGAAAAATGAGACTTTTGGCGAAATTGTCGTTTTTCCATGAGGTAAATTTTTATCCCCAAGTTATATTCTCGCAGTTTGAGGGTCAATTGAAAAGCAACTATTGTTGACTCATTGTCCTCACTATAGAACTGTTGTTGTCACTGTCTTGTAATGTATGTGAAAATTACCAAAAACAGTCACTTACCCGATAAAGGGTTTTAACAGTCTGAGCACAGAGACTGAAATGAATTAGTTTTTATTAGAGCTGTTTATTTTTCCCATTCTCCAAACAGCACCTGAAGTAACAATGTTTTTCTCCTTTTCTTTCTTTTTTTTCTTTTTTTTTTTTGGGAGGGATTGGTAGAATGTCAATTGGCAATCCTCCCAGCAACAGGCAATAAACTGAGACAAAAATAACAAGGCCACAAGGTGTTCCTCGGCGATTAAAGCAACAATGTCAAGAAAACTCCTGAGAACTCTTACCCTTTAGATGTTTACCTCGTGTGTCACGGCCGTGAGGTTTTCATTTGCCCTGCAGTTTGAATAAACGCATTCCACCTTGATCCTGGGTAGAAAGCCTTCCTTCTTTCTTTCTTTTATTTGCCACAATAAGCTGAGTAAAGACTTTGTGTTTTTTATTTACAGATGCTTCTAATTGATGTTTCTACTCCTCTGCTTGTGTAGTCTCAGCAGAAAAGGGGTGAGGTGGGGTGAGGTGGGGAGGGTTGGGGGGTGAGGGGGTGGATTAAAGCCCAGATCTGCAGATGCACGAATATAAAGGAGAAACAGGGCAAATCTGTCTGGGTGTCAAACATGAGGCCCGTGGACCAAAACTGGGCTGCCAAAGGTTCTAATCTGGCCCGTGGGATGAATTTATATTAGATTAGTTTAGATTAGATTAGATTAGATTAGATTAGATTAGATTAGATTAGATTAGATTAGATTGGATTGGATTGGACTGGACTGGACTGAACTGGATGAGATGAGATGGGATGGGATTGGATTGGATTGGATTAGATTGGATTAGATTAGATTGGAAACAGTTGGATTGGATTAGATGAGATTGGATTATATTGGATTGGATTAGATTGGATTGAATTGGACATGATTGGATTGGATTAGATGAGATTGGATTGGATAATATTGGAGTGGATTAGATTGGATTAGATTAGATTAGATTAAATTGGATTGGATTGGGTTAGATTGGACACGATTATATTATATTAGATTAGATTAGATTGGATTGGATTAGATTAGACTGATCCCACAATGGGGGAATCTAACTGTCAAGGCAGCAGGAAAATAAAGGGTAAGAAAGAAATACATAAGGATAGTACAAAAGCAAATCATAAAAAATAAAATAAAAAATATTATAATGTAAGCAATAATATAAGCATGTTGAATTCGTTTTAATTCTGCTTCCACATTCAGACCAATTATGACTTCAAGTAAAATGACATATAAATAACGACTCCACATTTTCTTCTTGGTTTAATGGGGGGGGGGAAAATTACATTATACCTATAAATAATAACAATTATAAGTTTTTCTTTGTTTTAGTGCAAAAAACTCCCCAAAACATTAAATTCTGAAAATATTTACATTAATAAACTCTCCTTTAACAGTACAATGTGAATAACCTGAACAAATATGAACCAATTTAAAATGTCTAAAGAAAATTAAGTGCAATTTTAACAATATTCTGCCTGTTAATAAATGTTTTGTGTCTTTGTAGATCTGATCTGTAATACACATTTATAAATGATAAGTTGAGTCATAATATGGTTAAAATTTTACATATTTTTTTTTAAATGTCTTTTTTTTTTCAGGTTATTTATCTCTTGTTTGGATAGTTTGTAAATGTAAATATTTTCAGAATTTAATGTTATTGTTTTTTGCACTAAAACAAGGAAAAATATTGAGTTGTCAGTATTTACAGGTTATTATGTTATTCTTTTATTTAATAATATTCTTTATTAGCCTGTTATTAGCCTTAATTAGCCTGTTGCTAAATCTTTATGTCTTGTGTCTTTATAGATCTGATCTGTAATGTACATATAAATGATAAATTGAGGCATAATATTGTTAAAATTGCATTTATTTTTCTGAAGAATTTTCAGTTTTGTTTTGTTTTTTTTTCAGGTTATTTGGATCTTTTTCTTTCAGATACTTTGTAAATGTAAATACTTTGATAATTTAATGTTATTTTTTACACTAAAACAAAGATTACATTTTGGAGTTGTCTGAAATTAACTCCATTTTTAACAGTATTCTGCCTGTTACTAAGAAATTTGTGTCTTTGTAGATCTGATCTATAATCCATAGGTATAAATGATCATTTGAGGTATAATATTGTTAAAATTGCACCTTTTTAAAAATAAATAAATAAATGTTCTTTTTTTTCAGGTTATTCACATCTTTTTGTTGGGATAGTTTGTAAATGTAAATACTTTCATAATTTTATGTTATTTTTTGCACTAAAACAAAGAGAAAATTTTGGAGTTGTCTGAAATTAACTCCAGTTTTAACAGTATTCTGTCTGTAACTAAATGTTTTGTGTCTTTGTAGATCTGATCTGTAATACACAGGTATAAATGATAAATTGAGGCATAATATTGTTAAAATTGCACCATTTTTTTTTTTTTTTTGTAAAGAAATGTCTTTTTTTCAGGTTATTCACACCTTTTTTTGTTGGGATAGTTTGTAAATGTAAATATTTTCACAATTTAATGTTTTTTTTTGCACTGAAACAAAGATACAAATTTAAGTTGTCTGAAATTAAGTGCAATTTTAACAATATTCTGCAGGTAATTTACATCTTTTTTTGTTTGAATAGTTTGTAAATGCTAATATTTTCATAATTTAATGGTTTTTTTTGCACTAAAACCAAGAGAAGCATTTGGAGTTGTCATTATTTATAGGTTATTACATTATTATTTAACTTCAGATCCAATTGGGCTGAATGTGGAACCTGATCTAAAATAGTTTCAGTCCTTTTGTTCAAACTAAATCTCCTTGAATCTGTCGTCCTCCCCTCAGCTGAACTTTTCTACTTCATCTCATCTCTTTGTTTCCGTCACCGCAAACCCCTCTTGTTTTGGTCTTGTTTTTTCCGTCGCCTCTGGGACGGATCCGCTACCGACGCGTTGTACCTAATAATTTTCCAGCCTTAAACAATAACTCCAGCAAGCGGCGGTCTAAGCTGTACAGCCACCGTGACATTTTCTCATTGAACAGGCCTCCATCTGAAACAAGTAAATGCCACATGGACACCACAGGGCACAATTAGAGCGCTTTTACACCAGACCCTGGAAGGACGAACACTATGGCGAGGACGCGTATCCACATGTGCGCACATATAGTGACTTGACTGCAGACCACCACTGTCCTCCAGTCATTTATTTTACTTTACTAATTGCTTTAATGGGGTTTTCAGAGAATGTTTCTGCAAGCTGGTGGCTGCACACTAACACACTAACTCACTATCCGTCTTCCCTCTGTCTCCATTAATAGGAGCTGAATCTTTCGTAATGCAATCAGCTGACAAGCACTTGATGGTAGAACCTGCTCATTAAGACATAGTTAATTGTTGTCCTTTCACTTAACTGCTTATCAAGGTATGATTAAACACACACACACACACGAGTATTCCCCAGTCGATCTGCAAACACAAAACGGAACTTAGTTAAATAAGAATGCGCTCCAGGCATTTATTTTTATATCCCTGAAATCAAGTTTCATGGATATACTAAAGCCCAATCCCAATCCACCCCTTGGCCCCTCCCCCTTGGCCCTTGCACTTGGCACTGCCCCTTGTAACGGAGTTGCAAGGAGTAGGGGTTGAAACTAGGAATGCACTGATACCGATACCAGTATCAGGTATCGGGTCCAATACTCAGCGTGTGTACTTGTACTCGTACTTGATTGACAAACGCTCATTCCAACGCATTAAATGTCAGTAGCCGCACTTTGTTCCAGTCAGACTAATGACAACGACAATAAAGCACATTTACAAAAGGAACTAAGAACTGGGATGGGATTATTAAGTACTCATATTGGTACTCGTATCGGCAAGTAAACTGTAAGACCGGATAGTTGAGTTTACTTAAAAAATCTCAGGTAACTCGTTGCCTTAAAAAATTTAAGTAATGAAAACTTGAGTGTTTTAAACTTAAATGCTTGATTTGAATGGAATTGCTATTTTAAGTACAACACACTAGATGCCAAGTTCATTTAACTTAAAATTTGTTGCAATGTCAATTGCTTTGTATAATCATTAGACTTAATACCATCAGCTCATTGGATTCAATTCCAAGGTGATTTAAATTAAAATCTTTTGGAATATAAAGTGCTTTGTATAATTACTCGACTTAACATATCAATTCAATTCAATTTCAATTCAACTTTATTTGTATAGCCCAATATCACAACAAGGTTATCTCAAAGGGCTTTAAAGAGTCAGTTAGAGTAAACAACAGTCAAATAAACAGCAAGAAAATGAGTAGTGTCCAGGGCATCCCCCGTCCTTAGACCCTCCTTCTCGGCAAGGAAAAACTCAAAACCCAGTGGGAAAAGGGAGAAACCTCGGGGAGAACCACAGTGAAGGAGAGATCCACTCCCATGGACGGACAGGCTATAGATGGCACCAGATATCATAGCATGGATGGAAGTTAGCTCAATGTAATTTGCCAGGACAGGAAGTATTAAGATTTCAATTGTACAAGAACAAGCTGAGATCAACAGGAAAGCTATTGTTGGGCCTATTGCTCTCACTCATGGTGCAGCTCTACAAAAATACAAAAACAAACACAAAAAGGTCAATAAACATTGCCATACACACCAGTGGCGATTTCTCATAGACTGCAAGCGAAGCCCGGCTTCCCCTAAAATTACTCAAATTAAATGGTTAAATATGTTCGGTTGTGTTGACATTTCATTGACTCCAAATGTGTTAGAACACGTTCATCTCAAAGATGAGTTTGTTCAGAATCAGCTTTATCACAAATCAACAGACTCGATGTTGTTCACTTCTCCTCCATTCCCGTGTCTCTGTTTTCTCCTCCATCTCTGCTCAGTGCATTTGTCCGTAGACTGCAGGCGTCTCTGGGCTTCAATGGGACTGAGTGGAACAGTTTTTTTCATTGCCTCAAAACTGGACGGTAATTGGATAAATGCCACGATGTTGTCCCGCCCCTGGACGCCAGGCGTCTCTGGGGGTGAATGGAGCTGTGGGCGGAGCTCTGCCGGGCTGGATACCAGAATTCCACGTGCTGATTGGAGGATCAGTCGAAAGGCTGAATCCCGTTTGATTGACAGCTGTTTTCAGATCTACTCCTTCACTGACACAGTTCAGTTTAATACCGTCGCACATTCTGCTGTGAAACCAAGAGAGGAACCACTACGAAATTACTCGTTCATTTCTTGCACTGTGAATAAAACACACTCATTGGACTTCCTTGTTTCAATTTAACATAATTTCAGCGTTTTCTTGTTTCAGTTCCATAATTTAATCATTTCTTGTTCAAGTTTAATATCGTTTTGTAGATAGTTAAATCAATCAAACTGTCGGCTAGGTCGCAGTGAAAGGAGCATCTGTTGTTTAAAAAGGCTGAAGTCTTACACCCACAACACAATGGGCCAAGGCCGTCTGAACAGCCCAGCTCTGCTGGACATTCAGAGGACACTGGTCCAGTCCCTGGAAAAGACCCCTAGTTGGTACAATAAGGTCACTGAGCATTTTCTTAAAAAGGAACGGAGGGCTGAATGTATGTTTAAATAACTTGACAATTTTTTTTTTTTTTAATGTAAGCCGACAATGAGCTTCCCCTGTCTGAAAGACGAGCAGCTGCCACTGATACACACATTAAGTCCAAATTAACACGAACACCACAACTCCACTGAACCCCTGCACATAAAAATAACACATTTTCAACAACATGCCTAATACCCACAATGCAGTGCAGAGATAAAAAGGTGTGGTCATGACTAAAACTTAGTGATTTAAATCCATTCAACTTAAACTTTTTCATACTTTCTACAAATTAGTAGAATACACTGAACATTTTAGAGTAAAGTAATAAAACTTAAATCATTTAAGTACATTGAAATTAAAGCATTTTAGTAAATACAACTTCTGGGCTTACAATGTACTCAAATGTAAGTACTTGCACTTGTACTTGGTCTGGAAAAAAGTGGTGCTGGTGCATCCCTAGTTGAAACATTCTCCTATGAAATGAGACAACCCTTCGAAACCTGTGAAGTCATCAGCAGTCATCGATGTCGCTATAATCAGATGCGACAATTTTGTTTCCGACATTGAAACAAAATAAATGGACGGTCAAATGATGAAGTTGCTTCCGAAAAAAATATATTGCTGCTCTTTTTTGCTGTGTTTACCTTCATCTTGCTAATGATTCAAACAGAATTATGGGAGATTTCTCATACCCCTGTTTTTGTAGTGTGGTCCTGAAATATCTCCGTTTCGAGGGCCAAGCAGCCCCTCCCCCTCAACCTTCCCCTCCGAGTCATCAAGAATCGCGACACCCCTACCCCTTCACGTGAGAGCATGAAATGGAGATGTAGGAGTAAAGGGGAGGGGCCAAGGATAGGAATTGGGATAGGGTCATACTGTCATTTACTGTTAATACTGTAAATTTGTGCTAATTCATATTTCATCCGTTTTTACTTTTTCATTCTACTTAGTTCTATTCTTATGTTACTTTGTAAATGCAAATTTTATGTTCTATTTTCTTATCTTATTTTTAGGTCTAGTAATTTTAGATTGGCTGTATTCTTATTTTCTTAGTTAAGTTAAGTTAAGTTAAATTATTCCAGATTTACAGCAGCAACAGTGGAGCACAAACAAAGCACACAAGAGCAAAAAAGAGCAAATTCGAAAATAAAGACACATAATAATAAACAAACAAAAAAAAGCTATAAATAATATTTACAGCTGTGCACATTCTGATCATGCCACAGGTTGGATTGGGGACATACTTGTACATACACCAATACACACATATCTACATATAATTATATATATAAATTTGTATACAGATTAGACATGAGTATGGTGTATTGCACGGTTTCTCTATTCAATTCTCTTCTCTTCTCTTCTATTCTATTCTATTCTATTCTATTCTATTCTATTCTATTCTATTCTATTCTATTCTATTCTATCTATTCTATTCTATTCTGTTTTATTTTATTTTTATTTATTCTATTCTATTCTGTTTTATTTTATTTTAATTTATTTATTCTATTTTATTTTATTTTAAATTATTTTATTCTATTCTGTTTTATTTTATTATTTTATTTTATTCTATTTTATTCCGTTTTAGAACAGTAAATATCCCACATGTCAGACTTAAATGATCCAACAAATATAAGTGTGTGTAGAATTCGTGAATTGCAGTAGTTTTTCATTTTTTTTACGTTTACTCCTTTAGGACATTTCACAGTTTCAGAGTACCTACTTCTACTGGTGTGCACCTTTGGTATCTCTGTGGAATTTAGATCTGATACCCAGACTAACCAAAAGTAAATAAAAAAAAAAAGCCACAGGAGTATGAGTTTTGGGATTTTGCAGAAGCTCTCTGTGAGTCGGTATGGAACGACTCTATAGATTTCCTCTAACTTGACAGAACAGTGTGTGGTGATGATCACAGCGGGTGAGCGGGGGAGGCAGCGCCAGGGTCGGCTCTGATTCAGGAGGGATTCAGACGGGTAGAGCTGGTTTTCAACACCAGAGTTGGATGAAGAAGGATGAGGAGACGAGGGACTCACAGCACTGATCCATCACTTTCCATTCTGTGTGCAACAACAGAACAAAGATACGGTCAGAATACTGTCGATTGAAGCCATAAAGACCCAGCGCTACTTTCGGGGCAGTTTTTTTTCTCTCTATTTTAACCTTTTTTTCTTATATCATCCTCTGTATTTTATGTTTTTGTTTATTTTCCTATATTTAACCTCCTAAGACCTAGCTATGAGTTTTCTGTCCACATTTGTGGACAAGAGTTTCACAACTTTATACAAAAAAAAAAAAAAAAGAAAACTGTCCACCACAAAGGACATTCCATAAAAATTTTAAAAACTGCATCTGAAAAAACTGTTGCATCATGATGTTTCCAGTATAGGCACTTATTTAATAAAAAAACAAAAAAAGCTGGTACTTTGCTGACATTTCCTGGGTCTCAGGAAGTTAAAGTTAGGGTAGGAGATCCTGGAAAAATGATTTGAGCAAGCTATATTTTGAAAATACACTTCCCCTAGAAGCCACGCCTCCAGAGTATTGGACTGCGCAATGCTTGTTCCCGACGGTTTACGAGTGTAACGTAGCATCAATTGCCCCTCCCAGCATTGTTGTCAGCAGAGCAGCCCCAATTCATACCTATCTGGCTGACATTACATTCCCTAGTAATTTATGTTAGTGACAAAACGGCTCTTCCGGTGAACTTTACATATAGCTAATATAGCTAGCCAGGCTCCAGGTCTGGCTTCATTTCCTGTACAAGTGCTCCAAGCCTCTGAGAATGCGCAAAGAGGGGTATGCACAGGGGGGGAGGGACAAATGGCAGTTGAGTTTGATAGACACATCACCATTCAATCATTTCGATGGGTCGGTTAAAATGATTGGATAGTGTTTTTTCAGTCCTGTCTGTTCCACAGGTTGCTAATTTTTTTTTTTTATTCCTGTGTTAGAGCGTTTAATTAATTGGTTATAATCAGGGTATGAAGGGGATTTTAAGCAATATAGTAAAAAAATGCTCCAGGAAAACTAGACTACCCCACCTTTAATTTACCGATCATGTAGATGTTCATAAAAGCTCAGAGTAAATCCAATGGTTATTGTATGAAAACAAGGAAAACTGAATAAAAAGTGACTTTTTCAGCAAAATATATCATTAACTGAACATAAACCTAGTGTGTTCATCCACTGTCATTGATCCAACTCCATGGGTTTTACTTTTGAATCAATGTTGTAGAAGATGACGGTGTTTCCACAGTAACTACCGAGCCTCTGAACGTCCAAATGGGTCATATCTGATGACCATGAAAAGATGAAAAACTGTATTTTACACCAATTATTTACGTGCAATGATAGAATTAATGGATCAACCGGTATTAAACATTAACATCAGTAGATAATTTTGGTCGATGGCTGTTATTTTAGTATTTATGGGTTAATTAAAAAAAAAAAAAAAAATCTTTAGAGAAGAATTGGTACATTTTTGATCCTGTTTATTGACAGTCAGTGAATGTATTGAATTGACACCTGTATGCTGGTTATGAGGCTTTGCTTTGTTATGGAACACATAGAAATCTGAATACTTATACCCCTGTTTCCAGGATAAATACTAGTACCTATTTACCCATTACTGCCAGGATTGTATACATTATGGTGTCTAAATTTAATCTGATGTTTCAGTTGTTGCTGCTTAACTTTAAAGTAAGTAGCTCTAAAAAAAAAAAAAAACGAGGTCAGTCTGGTTTACAGCAGACTTATCTGTATTAAATACCAACATTGGATTGTGGATTTGTCTTAAATCAGTCGCCATGATGGAGTTCACTGACTGGTTTTAACCCATAAAGACCCAAACATCCACCACCGACCACAACCATATTCTAATATAAACTGTTTAACCCTTTAATGCATGAATTATGCAACCTTCATCAAGATATTTTTCCTAAGTTTTTTTTTTTTTTTTTACTTTATTTTTTTATTGAATAATACCACAACAGAAAAGCACATGTTCCAGTTGTTGCATTTGTTTTAGTTTTTTTTTTTTTTTTTTTACACTCTGTCAGAACATAAAACAAAGACAACAATGACAATGTAGAGGAAACAGTTTTCACAGTTCCCAGATGTACAGATTGATAGACTTTCTGGGTTTTCCACCCTCAACTAAACCCATTCCTCACCCACCACCTCCAGCCATGGTGCACATCCATCCACAAATTGTGTCTCAACATAAAAGTTATCATTCCTGAGTGTTTTTAATCCTTTTTAGGCATGGAAAAAAACAATGCAATCTTTTTTTTTTCTTTTTTTTTTTTTTAAGGAGTTACAAAAATGTCTACTCACCTAGACATCATTCATTTAATTTTTGAAGCAAAGAAACATGTATTTAAAACCTAATATCAGAAAGTGATATGGAAAATTATGCAATAACACCATTTTTAATGCTGCTAATCAAATGTTTTCTCACATTTTAACATCCTCTAGTACTAGTTAGCCCTGCGATGAACTGGCGACTTGTCCAGGGTGTACCTCGCCTTCGCCCCTATGTAACTGGGATAGGCTCCAAGCGACCCCCGTGACCCTAGTGAGGATAAAGCGGGTTCAGAAAATGAATGAATGAATGAATAATACTAGTTATCATTCACTTCATGGAGATAATATGCAAAAAAAAAAAACAAAACTAGGGATGCACCGATACCGATACGAGTATTGGCATCGGCTCCGATACTCAGTGTGTGTACTTGTACTCGTACTCGTAAAAGACATCCGATACAAATGCACCGATACCACTTACGGCCGTGTGACATTCACAGTTCAGTGCAGCAGGTACGAGGAGGAGGAATAATGTGTGTGGAGTGTGAAGAGTGTGGAGATTTTTCAAAATAAATGACGGTGATAAAAGTAACGCTGACTGACAGTAACATTAAAGACACAGACAGATACGGACGCAGCGTTCTGTTCGTCCTCTGCGTACATTCCATCCGTTTACCAGGTGCTCGCGGATGCGTAAACAGAATGAGAATACCAGCGGGAGTACGGAGCGGTGCAGACCGCCACCAACAGAAGTGAAAATGAAACTTATCGCTCATTTCTCTTTTCTCTTCCTGCTGAAGCTAAGCTTTTTAACCTTACCAGCGAAAACGCTGCAATATTAGTATCACATTAGTGTTACCTCTGTCGTCTCCATGTTTTTTATTACTGACTTTCTTCTTCTTCTCAAAAAACTTTACTCTTCTTCGTGGTATTTGTCCAGTATGGTTAATTAAGAGCGGCGCCCCCTGGTGGATTAATTGACAAACACTCATTCCAACACATTAAATGTCAGTAGCAGCACTTTTTTCCAGTCAGACTAATGACAACGACAATAAAGCACATTTACAAAAGGAACTAAGAACTGGAATGGGATTATTAAGTACTCGTATCGGTTTTCGGTATCGGCAAGTACTCAAATGTAAGTATTTGTACTCATACTCAGTCTGGAAAAAAGTGGTATCGTTGCATCCCTACCAAAAACAGAACAAAAAAAAAATTGTTAAAAGAATCAACTGTTAATTACAGTCTAATAACAATTAACAATTGATTTACAATCAAACATGTCACTGCAGATTAGGTTTATCAAGAACAGTTCTTGAGAGGGTCTTCGCCCTTATCTTCCTTTTTCTCTCCCCTTCACTCTTTCCTTCTCTTCTCCCCCTTTCTTCTCCTTCCCCCTGTTCCTTCATGTCAGGTCCAACATTGAAATGTGGTTCAACGAAACTCAAAATCACGGGAGTAGAATATCAAGGGGAGCCTCATATACTTTATAAAGTTTCCCTTTGGCAAAGCAAAGTTGTTCAGCACCAAAAGGAGACAGACTACCATTCTACTGTTATGATGCTGGACAAGACAAGTTAAAAAAAAAAGAAAAAAAAAAAAAAAAAGAAAGAAAAACAGCAAAGTTACGGGCGATATGGAAAAAAAATCCTATTTCGATAATTTTTTCATATCAGATGATATCAGTATGTATCACAATATAAATCAAATCACTATTTTTGTCAAGCTTAAATTTTCCATTACTCATACTGTAAGTTAGTTGTGGAGACATCAGAGAGAGAGAGAGAAAGACATGCATATGTTGGGGTACTTATGGAGAAGTCCCTCCCTCCGCTCTTAGACTTATCCCCCCCTACACTGTTATGTATTACCCCCCACTAATCCTATCAATACAAGTAAATAATTGGTGTAAAATTACAGTTTGTCGTCTTTTCATGGTCATCACATCTGACCCATTTGGAGTTAGACTTTTGCTGTATGTAACATTGAGCCCCTGACCCAAATCTACACGTACGACTCCACATTTCCATCCTCTACTCAGACTCGCAGTTTGAAACGTCGAATTGATCAAGCTGATCTGTCTAGTTTTAGCCAAATGCTGAGCTGATGGCCCACTTATGTCTGTGATTGAACCGGCGGTCAGTCGGTCTGAAGCCAAAAATGGCCGCGTAAGCTGCGCCAGTCACCCATTTGAATAAAGAAATGACTGCAAGCTGGAGTTTTGCATGTGGAGCTCGTATGCACTGGGAATTGGCAATTGGTTTAGTCGGTGTGTAATGTCTGTGGGGGGAAGAAGGTGGACAAGTCAGATAAAACAGTAAAGAAGATAAACAGACTGCAGGAGCCGAATAAATCTTTTCAGGGTTTCGTGTTGTTTTTTTTTGAGGCGAACGGCACCGGTCGGGAAGCCATGGGTTCGAATCTTCAATTAGACTGCATCTGGGTAAGAAATAATGATTCACTATGCATGTATGCTGGGTTTTGTTTTACTACAGGAGAGTAATTTGAGAACCGCTGAGCAGTCTTTCACACGCTGGGCTGATATTGAAAGCCGGCAGCCCCCAAAAACAGCTGTGTGTATGTAAAAGTGTGCACATCCTGAGTAATGGGCTTTTTTTTTTCTCCTCATATAAACTCCTTACAACCAGCCCATAGAATTTCACTGAAGCGGAACAGTGCTGTTTGGGTGGTGGTGGTGGTGTTGCAGTGGAGGTAGATGCTTGTAGTGTCAATCTCATTTTAGTCCAGGGTCCACATTCAGCCCAATTTGATCTCAACTGAGCCGGACCAGTAGCTGAAAAGCATGATAACTTTTTAAAATTGTCATAAAAATGTCAAACCAATCCATACTGTTGAGATAATTTGATGAATGACGTGAAAGCCTTGTCATCCCTTGGAGCTCCGAGTCAAAAAGAAAGACATAATCTAGCACCAACAAATACCAGTCCCTCCACAAAAACATGATTATGCAATTGTATAATTCAATATATAATCAAGCAAATAGTGCACATTTCTTCAAAAAGGGCGCATTTTCAGCACAATAATAGCATATTTCCACAAAAAAATACATGAAATATGGGGCTCGCATGATTTCATAATCCTCACATTTTTCCGCATAAAGTTTAAAAAATATTGCACTGTAACTTGAAACAGGTAGTGCAGCTACAATGTGTTTGTGAGAGCACATACAGTCGGCTACGAGTACAGAAAACACTTGGGCAGATTGACAAGTTGAATGCCCCGCCTCCTGCTCTTATCCTCCTCCAACTCATGTTAACCCGGCAAAGCCTGAACCATTAAATAACTGGCAGAAAATTCCAGTTTTTTAAGATGGAGCCTTTATTGGTCCTTCTGAACAACCACATGATTTTTTTTTTTTAAATATCAATTTTTATGTATGACTTTCAGCTTTGTATCATATTTGATACTTCGGGTCTCAATGCTTAAATGTTATTATTTTTGAACAAACAAAAACATAATATAACGCAAATATGTTAAGCAAATTGGTAATTCCTTTTCAAAATTGTCAGAGTTCTTCCTCCTTCCTCATTAATGACAGTCTTGTAGTGTCACTGGAAAAGCCTTTAGTGAGTGAATTCCTCCCCCTGGTGGATTTTCTGTGTATTGCATGTATCTAATTGTATACATCAGGTTTTTCAAGACAAAAAAATATCACCCTGATCATGTAGAGGGCTTCAAAACTCATGTATCAAATATGATACGTTTGGTGTCATAGGGTTAACTTTATGATCAATACAACTTTTAAACACTCAGTGACACTAGTCGCTTTTCCATTGACCCTCAAATTGCACAAATATAACTTGTGCATAAAAATATACCTAATGGAACGACAATTTCGCCAAAAGTCTCATTTTTCAAAGATTTTCTGCTGGCAAGAGGTGGTTTTTTGGGCATAGCACAAATGGTATATCACGCAAAACTGCAATGGAAAGACCTTTTTTTCGCAATTAGAGTCAGGTGAATTAAAAAAATGGATGTTGACATATGTTACAACAAGCGAAGAAGAAGAAGAAGCATGTCGCGGTATGTGTGGACACACCAGGAAACTCAATCATTTTTTAATTTAGTTCGAGATAGAGGGGTAATATATAATAATAATGAATATATCTGTAAATCAACACCGTGTTTACGTTCGTCGCCGTGTTTATGGAATGACTTCCCGTGTCATCTCGCGATAATAAATAAACAAATCATCTCATTTGTGATTTAATGGAAAAACCGACATTACGCTCTTCTGGTTTTTCGACATTTAGTAAATATCGATAAAGTTTTGCGTAGATGTCCAATGGAAAAGCGACTTCTGTTAACTGTTGATGTCTTCTGTGTAATTTTTGGATTTTTCAGAGATTAGATTAGTTTCTGTTTATTGTCATTGCAAATAAATACAATGAAATTTTAATGCACAGGTAAAAACCGGACCCGTAGAAAAAAAAAAGTACAATAAATACTAAAGAATAAATTATTCCACTCACACTCCACACCCACATGCATGCAAACCAAACAGGTAGTGCCTAAAAATATGCCGTGATCATAAAATAAGACATTAATGCATAAAATAGTCCCAGATTATTGTATAGGCCTTATGTTTTTAGTGCATTATTTAGTTTGGTGATAAAAAAAACTATGTAACAGTCTGACGATGCGTGTTTTTACTGTCTGGTAAATTCATCCTATGGACCGGATTGAGTCCTCTGGAGGGCTGGTTTTGGTCCACGAGCCGTATGTTTGACACCCCTGTTGTAGT
Source organism: Sphaeramia orbicularis (assembly GCF_902148855.1). NCBI lineage: Eukaryota > Metazoa > Chordata > Actinopteri > Kurtiformes > Apogonidae > Sphaeramia > Sphaeramia orbicularis. Next base: position 44,721,069 of record NC_043973.1, read on the forward strand.
TTGTTGTGTTATGATGTGAAGAGAGAGAGAGAGAGAGAAAGAGAGAGAGAAGGAGTGTGCGCCTCTTTTTTCCCTCCTCCCTCCATCTCGCTTCCTCTTCCATCTTCTTTCTGTGTTTTCTCCCCCTCCCCTCCAGAATCCCTCCTTGATTTTCAGTGATGGTGGAAAGGGAGGGAGGAAAGGGGAGGGAGGGTGCAGATGGTCTGGACAGAGAAAAAGAGAGAGAGAGAGAGAGAGAGGCAGAGAGTGAGTGTGGAGCGGCTGGCTTTTTTGGCAGGGCCGGCCGGTGGGAGGGCCCATTGTGATGCAACGTTGCATAAATAATGCCACGGGGCTTCTAAATGCTCCGTTGCCATGGGGACCTTTGTGCCTCAGTGAACACGGTGTGAGTGTTTCAAGGCCCCCGAGGAGATAGAGAGACATAGAGACAGAGAGAGAGAGGGAGAGAGAGAGAGAGAGAGAGAGAGAGAGAGAGAGAGAGAGAGAGAGAGAGAGAGGGTATGGCTTGCAGTCAGCTCAAGTGACACTTGTAGTCTTTCTGGCTCTATGTCTTTTTCTTTTTTTTGTTTCTTACTGTGTGTCTCAACCCCTGGACTGATGAGGTTTTCTTTTTGGAGGAGGGGACGGGGAGTAAGGGAGTGTTGTTGTCCTGTTTTCACCAGACGGGAGTACTTTTGTGTCTGTGTCTGAAGTATGGTCCATGTGAAGGTATGTGCACCAGCTGCTTCTTCTGCTTTATTTTATTTTTGTTTTCCCTTCTTTAGAGTCATTCCATCCCATTGAACTCTTAATAACACTAACACCAAATATAAGCATCGTCACTTCATCCACCTGCTGAATACTATTAATTACTTTGCACAGAACCATAACCAGTATCATTATTTATTTATTTATTTATTTATTTGCACATCATAGACAGCAAGAGAAAAAAAAAAAAAAAAAACAGTTTTCATGCAAATAACACTATTGTGCAGGAGAGGATACCTCCCCAGAAATAAACAATACATAGGAAAAAAATAAATAAATAAAAATTTAAATACGATATATCTGAAATAATCTAAAGTAAAAACAGTAGAAATACAAATCAAATGATAAACAACCTTTTTTTTTTTTTTCAGAAATTAGTCCTTTTCAGATGTTATACTGTTATATATTGATTTTGTCCACATAATATATTATATATTGTGTATTTTGAAACATTTGATAGTCCATTATCCTCCTGATTTTCATTTTCGCCATTTTACATTAAACAATTACCTTAATTGGCAATAGCATATTGCAACAGTTTTATCAGATGCATTTTTTTTTTTTAAATTTTTTAATTTTTTAAAAAATATAATGTCCTTTTCAGCTTTTCAGTGGACTTTTTTTTTTTTTTTAAGTAAAGCTTGCTGGGTCTCAGGAGGTTCCAACTCTCTTACTTGTTTATTTATTTTATTCTACTCTATTTTATCTTATTTTTAGTGCATGCTTCTTACTCCATATCCTCCTGAGACCCAGTAAGTAAATATTTTTGCCATTTTACATTAAATAATTGCCTTAATTGGAAATGATGCAACTGTTTTTTCAGATACATGTTTATTTATTTTATTTTTTTTTAATATAATGTTCTTTTCAGTGGACTTTTTTTTTTTTTTTTTTTTTTTTAAGTAAAGCTGTGAAACTCTTGTCCACTACAGAGGACAAAAATGCATTGCTGGGTCTCAGGAGGTTATAACTCTCTTACTTGTTTATTTATTTTATTCTATTTTATCTTGTTTTTAGTGCATGCCTCTTACTCTATATTCGACGTATGCACCAAACCACTGATGCAAATTCCTACTAATGTGAGTTCTGTTTATTACATGATAATAAACAGGATTCTGACTGGGATTCTGCCTCGTCCTCCATCTACTGCCTCTGCAGTAACAGGTGTCTGTCTGTCAGCCATGAACTGGAGGGAGAGCAGAGACCAGCAGGGCATGTGGGGGGGAAAGAAAAAAAAAGGAGGGAGCAACTGCTTTTGTTTGGATGTTTTCAGGAAAGCCTCGCAATCCCAGAATCCCAGCCTCATGGCTCGGTATCCAGTTAGTCAGTCAGCTCGCTTAGCCTCTCAGCCGGTCTCAGCTGTAGGAACAGCAAATAAGCAAACAAAAAAAAGGAGCTTTACATCTTCTCCTAAACCCTCTGTGGAGCTGTTGATTCAAAGTAGGTTGTTTTTCCTTTTTTTTTTTTTTTTTTTTTTTTTTTTAACATGAGCAGATGAGGAGTATTTACATTGATTTGACGTGCAGTTCTGTTGTATGCATTAATGTCTGAGATGTTGTTTTTCAGCTCTTTTTTTTTTAATTATTTTTTTAATTTATTTATTTTTTGATAGACTTCACCGCAGCGTCTTTGTAGCCACTGACTGATTTGTGTTTGCATGAAAGGATTAGAGCTTTTATCTCACTGGTTCAATAAGATTTTCAGCGGTGAGAACGCAGCCTCTAAAATCTATCCATCGCTTAAGCAGCCAATGACTGGCTACACTGTGCACTGGAAAGTTGTTAGTTTTATTACACGGCTTTTAAAAAAAAATCAATTTCAGAATGATTTATTATCACCTGAGGAAATAACCAACTCAGCATAGCTCATGTTGGCTGTTTTTTTTTTTTTTTTTGGTTTTTTTTTTAACTGTTTTTTACTATTTCTTTTATCTGCAGTGCAGGGTAAACACATCTACATATGTTCATGGTGAATTTGTGTGAACGGGGAAGCGTTGGCATGTTGCTGTCACTGTTCAACAGGATCCACACTTTACACTTCATTTCTGTGTATGTGTGTGAGCATTACAGCATGTTAACGGACTGCTCTGCATTTACAACGTTTTCCACTCGGCTGCTCTCACAAGTCACATCTACTGTTTTATAGCATTTCCTATATGACACAGAAAACACTTTACTGTGTCATGAAGTCAGTTATAAACTTATGTAACTGTGGCAGAGTTTAGATCTAAACTGTTTAATAACTGTTTATCCACTAATCCTATCAATACATGTAAATAATTGGTGTAAAATACAGTTTGTCATCTTTTCATGGCCATCAGATATGACCCATTTGGACGTTCAGAGGCTCTGTAGTTACCACGGAAACACAGTCATCTTCTACAACATTGATTTACCAGTAAAAACCCATAGAGCTGGATCAATGACAGTGCACTGCAAAAATCTAAATCTTACCAAGTGTATTTTTCTCATTTCTAGTCCAAATATCTCATCACACTTAAAATAAGACGTAATCACCAAAAGAGTAACTTTTCAGTGAGATATAAGAACTTATTTTTAGACAACAGATCTGGAAAATCTTATTTCAAGAAATCTTACCAAGATAATTTTCACTTGTTCCATTGGCAGATTTTTTTTGCTTGAATTAAGCAAAAAAGAAAAAAAAATCTACCACAAAAGTAGCACTGGGTCTTTATGGGATATATATACACTGAACAGTACAGAAACATGCCCTCTTTTACAACATGTGATTATAACTCCTTTTTGTGGTAAAACTACAGAATCACTGCAAATTCATGTATGTCTGCATGTTGTTTTGCCTCCATATGTGCATCTGCCTTCACATATCATACACAGTACTATGCATTTCTGAGGCTACGTTCAGACAGCAGGTCTTAATGGACAACACAGATTTTTTGGTGAAATCCAATTTTTGTGTGCTCGTTCATATTACACATTAAATGTGACTTCTATCAGTTTTGAATATGAACTGAATGCAATCCTGAAGTGACCCACATGCGCAAAAGTATGGAATTATATTTGTGCCAGTTTCTTGAGCGAGCATTGATAGATTCTGAGCACACAATTAGAGATTTTGAGCACATAAAAATATATTTTGCAAGCAAATCAATTATGTTTCAAAAAGAAATTATGCTTGAGCGAACAAATATCGATATTGTGCTCCATAAATGCGTTTGCATGTTAGTTTTGCTCATAACGTTGTCTCACAAATTCTTTCCATGGCGCACAAACAGACCGCTGCGCTCGCTCACTTTCCCCTTCCCTCTCTCGCTCAACCTCCCTCTCCCTGCGCGCTCAGGTTGTCGTGTCCGCACGCTCAACTTGACACACACGTTACAATTGTGCCACAAAACCAACCAATCGGAGAGCTTGCGGAAGTACACTCTGATTGGTTGTTCGCTCTCCAATTAGCTCGCTAGTTACATTTACCCGAGACAATAATTATCATAATAATAATAAATACTGACCGAAGTTTGTGTAGAATCAATTCCTCCTCTTCCGATCCGTGTCTGTCTCATCGAGCGCTTTTTTTTCGGGTAAATGTAACTAGTGAGCTAATTGGAGAGCGAACAGCCAATCAGAGTGTACTTCCGCAAGCTCTCCGATTGGTTGGTTTGTGGCACAATTGTAACGTGTGTGTCAAGTTGAGCATGCGGACACGACAACCTGAGCGCGCAGGGAGAGGGAGGTTGAGCGAGAGAGGGAAGGGGAAAGTGAGCGAGCGCAGCGGTCTGTTTGTGCGCCATGGAAAGAATTTGTGAGAGAACGTTATGAGTAAAACTAACATGCAAACGCATTTATGGAGCACAATATCGATTTTTGTTTGCTCAAGCGTAATTTCTTTTTGAATTATAATTGATGTGCTTGCAAAATATATTTTTATGTGCTCAAAATATCTGTGTGCTCAGAATCTATCATTGCTTGCTCAAGAAACTGGCACAAATATAATTCCGTACAAAAAGTGGTCGTGACGTAATACGTGACCACGCAGGCACGCGCTGTGTTTACAGAAGTAAATATGTTTTTCCCACCGTTTCTCCTCCCGGGATGCAGAATTGTGACATTTGTCGCATTTCAGTGACATAAAGGTTGGATATATGCGACCTGGCTGCATTGCAAACTAGAAAAGCACTTGGACAGCACAGACCCTCCCCCCCCCCCCCGCCAATCACCACCAAAATCATTTGTTGCTTGTTCCAGTATCACCATGTCCTGAAAATTTCATCCAAATCTGCCTATAACTTTTTGAGATATCTTGCTAACAGACCAAAAAAACAAAAAAACAAACAAACAGACAAACCCTGATGAAAACATAACTCCCACCATTCTTTGGCGGAGGTAAATATCGGATACATATCGGATTTAGAACCACATATGAAAGTGGCCTGGGTCGGATTTGTGCTGTTCAAACTGTCTCTAACAGATCGGATACAGGTCACATATGGGGAAAAAAATCGGATTTGGGCCACATTTGGCTGCAGTCTGAACACAGCCTTAGTCTCTGTATCAACCCTTTATAGGGCACTCATAGAAATACTTATGTGTGCAACGTTTATATATATTTATTATTCTCTTGATTTTAGAGTTATTAATTTAGGACTACCTCATCAGTATTTTATAAGTGATTTTATCCCAGGTGTTTTTTTTTAGTGTTGACCCTGCATCGAAATGATCTATCTATCTATCTATCTATCTATCTATCTATCTATCTATCTATCTATCTATCTATCTATCTATCTATCTATCTATCTATCTATCTATCTATCTATCTATCTATCTATCTATATTTCAACCTTAGTGTGTTATTGGAGGACGTAACAAGACTTTATTACTTTTGTGAAATTTTACAAAATTTTTATTATCATGTAGAAAATCAAGGTCAATGAATTTACTGTATTTGGATCCTTGCCCTTAAGTGGCAAAAATAAATAAATAAATAAAAAATCCAAGAAAAATAAATATGTAAGGTGAAAGGAACATGTATTTTCTAACATTAAACCAACATCAGTGCTGGTCCAGACCCTTGTCCACATCCACATGACCCCTTTGAACATCATTCCTTACATTAGTACCATTACTTCATGGTACCAAATAAAGCAGGTCCACTCACTGTTCATGCAGAGGTGGACCTTACAGACCCTGGAGACCACATTGGACCTGAGATTGTTGACTCACTGTCCTCTAACTGTTGCTGTCACTGTCTTGTAATGTGTGAGGAAATTACCAAAAATAGTCACTTGCCAGCAGAAAAAACAAGTTTCAGGGGACAAAAAAACAAAGCGGTAGCATTTAGTGTGACCTCCATTTGCACTTAGCATGTTTTTAAGCCTTTTGTTCAGATAATATGAGTTTTATTGCATTCATTTTCAGATGTTTTATAGCAGGTTTCACTCAACACATGTCAACAAGATGTTTCTAATCATTTGCGCTGCTTCTTGTTATGGGGTCAGAGGTCACACTAAGTACTGATTTTAACATTTAGAACCCATTTAGTTCAGTGTTTTTGTGCGTATTTTTAAGGCTGTGCACATATATTCTGTATTTTCTTATTGTATCTGAAGAAAAGAGAATGAGAAATAAATACAAATGTTCATTTCAACCCAGAAGCAACAAAGACAAAGGTGGAATAAGACATTTTTGACAGTACTTTATGTCCTCGGTGCACTGTAGCTGTACTTTATGTGTGTCCAGTTGGTATAAATGAAGAGAACATGGTGCATAATTACAGTGAAATTTGCAGTTTGATTTGTTAACCTATTGCATTAGTCATTCATTAAAGTCAAATTGTATCATTATGCTACAAAGCGTGGAGTTGCCTTAGGCGCACATGGACCACCACTCTGTTCCCTACCAGTGCCAGAAAACAGGATGTATGTTTCCTGGACGCTTTCTTTGTGCAAACGGAGCAGTTGGTTTGGGTTGGATGTGTTGTGATGCTTCAGGTTATGGGTATGATTGTGATTATGCTTCCAAAAAATGCTCCGTAAATACTTCACAAACATTCTGATGAGCTCAGAATAGTTTCCAGAATTCAAAGACTGTCCTTGCTAGTCGACTCTATCATTCATTCCGTCATGATTTATTAACATTCCGTAATTTCTATCATCATGAAACTTGCCAAAAACCTGCCAGAAACCAATTTTTAGATCCGAATTACAATTATGGGACCAACTCTCCGATGCATCACCGCTGTATGTTCTCCTCCTCTGTCCCAAGAATCCATATTTTAATGAGATTATTGTTTCTTTCCTTCACAAATTGGTAAAATCAGTTGTTTATTCAGCTGTAATGACTGCAGCAGAGCAAACGCTATAATCAGCTGTTGGTTTGTTTGCGTATCAGCTAATTAGTGGTTATTCATCACACACAGAACAGCATGAATTAGGCATGAAGACATTTTTACAACAATGGAGCATTTTTGTTTTGTAGTGTGCACACCTCCAGAGTAATTTAGCAGCCATTAACTTTAGTCACTTCCAGCAGTCGAGGCTTTATTTTACCCAGTGTTCAGACTTGATCATCTGTGCAAACAGCAGCAGATTCAGAGAGAAGAAACGAAATAAACAAGTAAAATCTGGGGTGAGGGTGAGTCTGAAGAGGGCATCCAAGTTCTTTATAACATCGTTAGATGAGATGAGATTAGATTAGATTAGATTCGATTCGACATTTTTTTGATCCCACAATGAGGAAATTCAATGGTTAAGGCAG